>NC_071275.1:20176514-20234014 GCF_023375685.1 Ictalurus furcatus
AGAGACAGACAGAGAGAGAGAGAGACAAACAGATAAACAGAGAGAGAGACAGACAGCGAGAGAAACAGACAGACAGACAGAGAGCGAGACAGACAGACGGACAGAGAGAGAGAGAGAGAGAAAGAGAGTGCGAGAGAGAGAGGTTACCTCATTGTCACAGCTGATGCTGCATTTCCCGTCCAGGGCGTTACACTGTGAAGGACGGAGGATGAGATTATTCAAATAACTTCACTTAATACCTTTACACCTCAAAATACTGAGTTTTACTTTAGTAATAATACAAGTGTTGATAATATTAGTGTTAGTAATACTAGTGTTAATAATATTAGTGTTAGTAATACTAGTGTTGATAATATTAGTGTTAGTAATACTAGTGTTAATAATATCAGCGTTGATAATATCAGCATTGATAATATCAGCATTGATAATATCAGCGTTGATAATATCAGCATTGATAATATCGGTGTTGATAATATCGGCGTTGATAATATGAGTGTTGATAATATCAGTGTTGATAATATCAATGTTGATAATATCAGCGTTGATAATATTAGTGTTGATAATACTGGTGTTGATATTATTAGCATTGATAATATCAGCGTTGATAATAGTGTTGATAATATGAGTGTTGATAATATTAGTGTTGATAATATCAGTGTTGATAATATTAGCGTTGATAATATTAGTGTTGATAATACTGGTGTTGATATTATTAGCATTGATAATATCAGCGTTGATAATAGTGTTGATAATATCAGTGTTGATAATATTAGTGTTGATAATATCAGTGTTGATAATATTAGCGTTGATAATATTAGTGTTGATAATATCAGTGTTGATAATATTAGCATTGATAATATCAGCGTTGATAATAGTGTTGATAATATCAGTGTTGATAATATGAGTGTTGATAATATCAGCGTTGATAATATTAGTGTTGATAATACTGGTGTTGATATTATTAGCATTGATAATATCAGCGTTGATAATATCAGTGTTGATAATATGAGTGTTGATAATATCAGTGTTGATAATATCAGCGTTGATAATATCAGTGTTGATAATATCAGCGTTGATAATATCAACGTTGATAATATCAGTGTTGATAATATCAGTGTTGATAATATTAGTGTTGATATTATTAGCATTGATAATATCAGCGTTGATAATAGTGTTGATAATATCAGTGTTGATAATATCAGTGTTGATAATATTAGTGTTGATAATATCAGTGTTGATAATATCAGTGTTGATAATATGAGTGTTGATAATATCAGTGTTGATAATATCAGTGTTGATAATATCAGCGTTGATAATATCAGTGTTGATAATATCAGCGTTGATAATATCAACGTTGATAATATCAGTGTTGATAATATCAGTGTTGATAATATTAGTGTTGATATTATTAGCATTGATAATATCAGCGTTGATAATAGTGTTGATAATATCAGTGTTGATAATATCAGTGTTGATAATATCAGTGTTGATAATATCAGTGTTGATAATATTAGCGTTGATAATAGTGTTGATAATATTAGTGTTGATATTATTAGCATTGATAATATCAGCGTTGATAATAGTGTTGATAATATCAGTGTTGATAATACTGGTGTTGATATTATTAGCATTGATAATATCAGCGTTGATAATAGTGTTGATAATATCAGTGTTGATAATATTAGTGTTGATAATATCAGTGTTGATAATATTAGCGTTGATAATATTAGTGTTGATAATACTGGTGTTGATATTATTAGCATTGATAATATCAGCGTTGATAATAGTGTTGATAATATCAGTGTTGATAATATCAGTGTTGATAATATCAGTGTTGATAATATTAGTGTTGATAATATCAGTGTTGATAATATCAGTGTTGATAATATTAGTGTTGATAATATCAGTGTTGATAATATTAGTGTTGATAATACTGGTGTTGATATTATTAGCATTGATAATATCAGCGTTGATGATAGTGTTGATAATATCAGTGTTGATAATATTAGTGTTGATAATATTAGTGTTGATAATATCAGTGTTGATAATATCAGTGTTGATAATATTAGTGTTGATAATATCAGTGTTGATAATATTAGTGTTGATAATACTGGTGTTGATATTATTAGCATTGATAATATCAGCGTTGATGATAGTGTTGATAATATCAGTGTTGATAATATTAGTGTTGATAATATTAGTGTTGATAATATCAGTGTTGATAATATCAGTGTTGATAATATTAGTGTTGATAATATCAGTGTTGATAATATCAGTGTTGATAATATTAGTGTTGATAATATTAGTGTTGATAATACTGGTGTTGATATTATTAGCATTGATAATATCAGCGTTGATGATAGTGTTGATAATATCAGTGTTGATAATATTAGTGTTGATAATATTAGTGTTGATAATATCAGTGTTGATAATATCAGTGTTGATAATATTAGTGTTGATAATACTGGTGTTGATATTATTAGCATTGATAATATCAGTGTTGATAATATCAGTGTTGATAATATCAGTGTTGATAATATCAGTGTTGATAATATTAGTGTTGATAATATCAGTGTTGATAATATCAGTGTTGATAATATTAGTGTTGATAATATTAGTGTTGATAATATCAGCGTTGATAATATTAGTGTTGATAATATCAGTGTTGATAATATCAGTGTTGATAATATTAGTGTTGATAATATCAGTGTTGATAATATCAGTGTTGATAATATTAGTGTTGATAATATTAGTGTTGATAATACTGGTGTTGATATTATTAGCATTGATAATATCAGCGTTGATGATAGTGTTGATAATATCAGTGTTGATAATATTAGTGTTGATAATATTAGTGTTGATAATATCAGTGTTGATAATATCAGTGTTGATAATATTAGTGTTGATAATACTGGTGTTGATATTATTAGCATTGATAATATCAGTGTTGATAATATCAGTGTTGATAATATCAGTGTTGATAATATCAGTGTTGATAATATTAGTGTTGATAATATCAGTGTTGATAATATCAGTGTTGATAATATCAGTGTTGATAATATTAGTGTTGATAATATTAGTGTTGATAATACTGGTGTTGATATTATTAGCATTGATAATATCAGCGTTGATGATAGTGTTGATAATATCAGTGTTGATAATATTAGTGTTGATAATATTAGTGTTGATAATATCAGTGTTGATAATATCAGTGTTGATAATATCAGTGTTGATAATACTGGTGTTGATATTATTAGCATTGATAATATCAGCGTTGATGATAGTGTTGATAATATTAGTGTTGATAATATTAGTGTTGATAATATCAGTGTTGATAATATCAGTGTTGATAATATCAGTGTTGATAATATTAGTGTTGATAATATCAGTGTTGATAATATTAGTGTTGATAATATTAGTGTTGATAATACTGGTGTTGATATTATTAGCATTGATAATATCAGCGTTGATGATAGTGTTGATAATATCAGTGTTGATAATATTAGTGTTGATAATATCAGTGTTGATAATATCAGTGTTGATAATATCAGTGTTGATAATATTAGTGTTGATAATATCAGTGTTGATAATATCAGTGTTGATAATACTGGTGTTGATATTATTAGCATTGATAATATCAGCGTTGATGATAGTGTTGATAATATCAGTGTTGATAATATCAGTGTTGATAATATCAGTGTTGATAATATCAGTGTTGATAATATTAGTGTTGATAATATCAGTGTTGATAATATCAGTGTTGATAATATGAGTGTTGATAATATTAGTGTTGATAATATCAGTGTTGATAATATCAGTGTTGATAATATCAGTGTTGATAATACTGGTGTTGATATTATTAGCATTGATAATATCAGCGTTGATAATATCAGTGTTGATAATATCAGCGTTGATAATATCAGCGTTGATAATACTCATGTATGAGAGTAGTCTTTTCTCCTCACCTGTCGGCTGGCTGTCCAAAACTTCCTCTGAAAGAATTCCAGTTTCATTTGAATCCCGACAGCTGTGGAAACACACGTGCGTAACACACACAGTCAGAGCACTCGGAGGAAGAAACAGAGTGTATTAATCGCTTCATGTTATCGTGCTACCTTTATAAGCACTTCATCACACCCACATAAGGATACTGCGTGAATGATAGGAGCTCTTTATGTCTGTATTTGCTGCATGACTGGAGATGTTTAAATCATTTATGCTTTAGAAGATTAAGCGTAAATAGGTTTGCATAACACATTCATAATCACTGTTACAGAGTATTCATAAGCAGCTTATGGCAGCATTCACAAGATTACAAGCGTTGCTTTATAAAGTCAGTTTATCTGCTCAGAAACATGTGCCTGCTTTATAATGGAGTTTGGGCTTCCTATGACACTAATGTAGAGTTGCTGTGTTTATAACACTTTTATGAAGCATCACTCCAGCCTCCAGACTAACGCATCAAATACAGTAATCTTGTGAATACTGACATAAGCTGCTTATAATTGCTTATGAACTCTTTATGAGTGTGATATGAAGTTCCTGTTTGTTCTTACACTAATATAAAGCTAAGACATCTCCCGAAGCACATATCGTACTGTTAGTATGCTTACGTGTGTGTTATGAAATCCTTATGAAGCTGGATTTTAAGTCAAATGAGGCTAAACAGTAACATGTTTGATTGTTTACGGTTGTTGGTCATTTGAAAAATGTAAGGGTTTTTCTAAAAAAAAAATATCGTGAATATAGTGAATCTTCTGCATCTTGTGAATACTGACGAACCGCTCATGTAGTGTTATGCATGTGTTATGAAGTCTATATGAAGTCTATATGAAGTCTATATGTAGACATCCAGTGCCTGTATACAGTAACGTAAGGAAGCACTTACCTGCCACTATAGGAGACTTCCTCTCATCCAGGAGCTGGATAGCAGTGCTGGCCAACACCACACTCTTATTATCCTGTGCTAAACACACACACATACACACACACACACACACACACACACACACACACACACATCATACTGTACATCATACAGATAAAAATGAGAACCGTACACAATTTCTTTCCAACCACTAGATGGAACCATGTTAGTAGTTTAGTGTGTGTGTGTGTGTGTGTGTGTGTGTGTGTGTGTGTGCGTGTGTGCATCCTACCTGCACTAAAGGGAATGGAGTAAATGAAGGTGCCGGGAACCTGCTCGGCCGCTCTCTTATACCACAAGGGAAAGTGATCCGCATTAAAGACACCCTCCTTATCCTCTGCCCTCAGCAGATCCCTCCACACACACACACACACACACACACACACACAAACCATTTTAATATTAACTTAGATGAGATCTCCATCATCTAAAATAATAATTAATTTCCCAGACAAACCCAAAAACTGTATTCTGATTGGTCGGTTAAAGTTCGGTTCTGCTCACTGTTTGGTCAGCTGCTCCGGGACCACAAACAGGTTGGTTCTGGAGAGACCAGTGCGAGTGCCAAGGAACGCAATCTCCACTCCTTTATCAGGATTCCTGAAACATTCATTAAAAGCATTCATTTGAAAATATAATATAAGATTTTATAATATGTTCATGCGGCATTTTTATTATTAGCCATTGCTAGAATACGTCATCTTTTATTTTTTTTAAAACTTAATTTTGATAAGATTGTGACAAGACAACAAACAAATCCATTTGCTCCACACGTATAATGGATATCTAGGGGCCGGTGCTAAACTTCATCAGTAAAAGTTTACGCACGTAAACTTTACGCGAGTGCATTTTGCTCGAATGCGTTGGTGCATTATTGAGTGAGAGGTGTGTGTATTAATGAGAGTGCAAATCTGTAAACTCTGTCCTTTCAGAGAGGAGAAGTGAAGGTCATGCCAGAATTACAGGTGTTGTGTGGTTGAGTTGTGTGGCGAATGATACGACAAACCCTTCAGAAATGTGTAAAGTAACCGGAAGGACTTTTCACCGTGTTGCTAGAGTGTTGGAAGGGTGACGCTATAACAACTCGCTGAGATTTTCTGTGCGTTCTGTCTCATGTGCACGTCCTTATTGCTGCCGTTTAGTATTAAATGTGTGTTTTATGGTCTTGTATATTTAAGGACAGAATGAAACACCGGCCCTTAGACTTGTGAGTAAACAGCCGTTCCGTGTGAGGAAGCGTGTCGCTCTGATGCACTACAGACGCTGTGGACTGAGATTAGATTAAAAAAGCAGGAGTATTTAAGAGTGAAAGGGTGTTGTGAGAAAGGTCTCGTGAAGCGAGACTCACTCTGACTTGTTGAGAGCGAGGCCGGTCCAGTAGGCCTTGAGCGGAGCGGTGATCACGGCGTCGAAGAGAACCTGCTGGATCAGCTCCCTGTCGCCTACGGCAAGCCAGAGGAGATTTTCACACACTCACAACACACACGACGATGCAGACGTGTACCGAGGACGAGGCACGGCTCACCGAGGCGAATCACACACACCTGCTGTGATCTTAGCGTATCTGTACTTTTCTCGAGTGTGTTTTAGATCATGCTTCTGACTTTTACTACACTTCAGAAGAATGACTACATTTTGAAACATTTGACCACATTTCTCCAAAAATCAGATATCTGTAAAGTCATACAGTGGCCTTTTAGCATCAGACAGCTTCGGATCTAAATTGTAAATCGCTTTGGATAATAAATAAATAAATAAATAAATCGGCTAAACGGGGTCTTTCATGAGATCGAACACACGTCCGTGTAATCTCCTGCTACTTGATATTTATCACGGCGGTTCGTGTCACGACAGCTAGCTTTTAGCATTCAGCTTGTATCTTCAGAGTTATCATCATGCTAGCTAACCTTTCAGAGATTAGGAACGACAAGTTAGGCTTATCAAATATCTTCCGTGGCTCCTTGGTGGAAACTAACATCGGAGGCAGAATCCTTCTCGTGACCTTTACTCAAAGTAAATTTATAGCACTAATCACAGGTTTATCACATGACCATGTTATCGTTTCTATACAAACAGATCATTCACTGGGACTTGCACAGTGGATGGGGAGGTTTTCTGTAAGGTTATGTACGCTTATGTACGGTAACATGTATCTAAGGAGTCTCCAGTGTCAGCAATTTGTAACATTCAGAGGTAAAGCCGTGACTTGCAGTTTTCCGAGCAGTTTATGCTTCTTTGCGGTTTCTCTCTAACATGACAAGATTACTATAGAAAAAAAAGATGATCAATATGGGTCGACTTCATCACACCGCCCGGGCACTGATTACTTTCCTATAACGGCGTGACGCAGGGTGTTTAACACACACGCACACACAAATATGAAATAGTCTGTGGCCTCTTACACTTGAGGTGTGGTTTGCGGCCGGTCAGGTAGAGTTTGATGGCCTGAATCTGCGTCAGGTAGCGATGCTCGTGATGCTCGTCGGTGTTGCAGTATGTCCTGTAGAGACCAAACGTTAACGTGTGTTACGGCTCCAGAAAAACGTTGGAGGCAAAATTATCAATTAGACGCTGTGACTTCGCAGATAATGAAACCGACCCGGCACCTTTACAGCGCAGCGTAATTAATCACCTCGCATTAAAACACCCAGGAACAACAGAAGGACAGAAACATCCTCACTCTCCTCCCCGGTGAAGGACAAAAGAGTTTGTGTGTGTGTGTGTGTGTGTGTGTGTGTGTGTGTGTGTGTGTGTGTGTGTCAGCACACTGCAGTGCTGGAGTTCAAGGAGAACTTATTTAACAGAATAAAGTTTGGTCTCAAAGTTGGCCCTAAATAAATAAAAGTTTAATAAGATCTGTTATAGTTAGCTTAACATTAGCAAGATTGCTAGCACACCTGGATAAATGATATAATATCAGATTACTGCTGTAGAAATATGACACGCTAAGCTTTATAATGATTAGCATATTGTTATCCCAACTTGCTAGGTGACAAACATTAGCGCAATGCTGTATTTCAACAGCTGTGTCATCTAGATTAGCTCATTATTCTTACTATATTGTGTAACTACAGCTAGTGTTTCATGCTACGCATTATTATAGTCAGAGTAATGTTATTTAGCTTGCTAGTAGACCGGGATGAGTTACATACTCTAGAAATATTTTCTTTTGCTAGTAGACCGGGATAGCTAGCCCAGCTTAACATTAGCACAGTGCTGTATTTAGAGAGCTGTCTTGTCTAGATTGTGTAAATGCAACCAGAGTTTCACGCTTGATTATACATCGTTACCATAATGTTTACCTAGCTTTCTAGCAGAGCTTGCTAGGTTAGTTCCTTATATAAAGAGCTGTTTAGCTTAACCTATTATATTTAAGTATTATATTGTGATAATACAGCTAGTATTTCATGCCAGGCATGAATCAGTTACATAATGAAAGATTAGCAATACTGTTAATGTTTGCTAAGCTAACTAGTGATCTGGTTACTGCTAGAATAGTGCTGTATTTAAATAGTTGTGTATATAAGCTGTTATATTGGGGAAACTACAGCCAGTGCTTTGTGTTAAACATTATGCTAAGCTAGAAAAAAGCTATATATGAAAGCTAGTGATGGTGTTATATGATCAGGTTAGCGATCAAGTCTCTGTGTCAGTTCGTATGACCCGTGAGGCCACTTTGTACTTTTCTCTTCCCCATATCTGCTTTTTGAGCTCACAGATCTGCATCATTCTGCTCGGAGATGCAGACAGCGCTACTATTTATCCTTCTTTAATAATAAAAGTGTAAACGCGTATTACCATTCGTCTGCCAGAGCCACGCCCGGCTGATCCAGATCACGCAGACCTGACATCCAGAAATGAACAAGAATGCAGGAAACATTATCAAAAATTCTCAAACTTTTTATTGAAAGTAAGGTTTCAATGGACTTTTTATTATTATTATTATTATTATTATTTAAATTAATAAGTAGATGATTTTGATTCAGAGTTCTCGTTTAAAGCGTCAAGAGCTCAAACTATGCAGAGAGAGAGAAATAAAAGTAGAAAGAAGCTACATTTACCTGCTTCCAGTGTAACATTTCCCTTAAAGAAGTGCTTTCCATGGCCTCTGGATAAAGCCACTCCAACACTACACACACACACACACACACACACACACACACTTTATTCAATTCCCTTAAAATCATTCTATCTATTTAAGAGCTAATAAGAGTCTGTGCATGTGTACCTGTATGACGTTCCTCTGATGGCTGTGAAGTAGTAATCGTTGTGCATCGACAGAACACGTTTCTGTAGAAAAGCAAGACGGTGTAAAAGATATCTAAAGTGAGCATGCGAAGAATATTTTAGATACACGAGGGATGCGGCGTGGTGAAGAAAGCCGGCGCTCACCCCTCTATCCACCGTCCTCTTCACCTCCATGGAGAAGGTGCCTGTTTTTCTGTTCACCATAGCGTTCCTGAGCTGTGGAAGAAAACACAGCCGCTAGAAAACGCATTCCAGACGTTCCATCACGTCAAATAATGGATTCTGATTGGTTGATTAGTTTTCAATAACAGTAGGTCTGACAGTAGCGCAGCTGCAAAGCCCAGGTTTATATTAACGTGCTCGCTTTGCAGTAACAGCTCATTCACAGAGATCAACGCTTTCAGCCTTAGCAAGAAATTAATGGATATACAAATTGAAAATGTTCGAAACCCGAATGCAAGCACACACCCTTCCCCCAGGGGAAACTGGTGCGGAATGGACTGAATTTGCATACTGGAACATGATTGGCTCTTATATTTTATGATGCAATAGTCATTGTTTAAACTCTTCCTGCAAAAAGATTCAGTAATAAAAGGCATGTTTTATCAAATTTAGTGTGACTATAAACTATATACACCCTTTTTTCTTTTTTTTTAGTGCTTTTAATCGAACAGAAAGGTAATATGTCCGTACATAATTGTCAGTGTCTTCCCACTCCACCTCAGACAGGTCAACACTGCTGTAATGGGCCTTCCGTCTCTTCTGACCATTCTGGTACTGTATACACACACACACACACACACACACACACACATATACAAGAACAGTTTAACAAAGAGAGCGCACAAAAGTGAAAACAAAAACAAAACAAAACTCGGATCACAAGAGTCACATGACGTCCACAAGATGGAACAGGATGAATGTAGTAGAAGGAGATGCAGTCGTTCTCCTGCAGGGGCTGCTTTTAACCCCAATCGCACACACACACACACACACACACACACACACACACTGATAAATCACACACACCATCTTCTTTAACTTGGTCCCTAAAAATGCAGGTTAAACCAATCCGAGTAGTCTCTTTTTCTCCAGATCTTCATAATGTTTATCGTAACCTCCAGAACATTTTTGGGCAAACTCGGTTCTTTAAGACTCGAGAACCTACTTGTGTCTCCTAGTCCAGAAAATACGTGTACGTGAAAATTCGTTACGCTCCGTACCCTATTTTATAAAAAGAGGTTGTAATGGGATCAGCCCTTACCCTGCATTCACACTAGCAAAAGGAGTGCGGGCGTGTCAAGATCGGTAAAGTTCCGCTTGTGGGTGTGGCTCGTGCAGCTGTATTGGAAGGAGTCTCCAGTGTCAGCGCTTTGTCAGAGGTAAAGCCGTAATTTTAACTTCTTCTTACATCTTCAGGACAGAGATGTTTACGCTTTGTGGTTTCTCGGAAAACAAATTCAAGGGAGAGACCGAAGAGAGGCTGCTGAGGGAACAACTGTTTATAGTGAGAGTAAAAATATATTATAACATTACTGCCAATAATCGTATTTTTTGACCCAAAGCTGCAAAATAGAATTGAGAATTGATGTGACTACAAAATGAGAGACCGGATCAAGGAATCCCCCAGAGCCAATCATCAGCCTTTTTTTTTTAAAGCTAATTTGCATAAAATCTCATTCCGGATGTCATTTGTTGATTGTGTTATCGCTTTCTAGTGTGAATGCAGGAGAAATATTTAAATAATAATAATAATAATAAAAAACTGTCATTAAATCCAGTTAGGTTCAATAATGATATAGTACTAGAATAATGTTAATAACTTATAGACTAATAATAATAATAATAATACACAGCTAATCATACTAATAAATAATAAATAAATAAGAACAGAACAAAGACTGATCAGCTGAGACAAACACTACAGTCACACAAAGGTACTACAGTCAATACACTCACTCTACACACACACACACACACACACACACACAGAGAGAGAGAGAGAATGATTGTGTATCAGCCAGTGTGATTTGCACAAAAACACAAAACTATATGCACACAGTGGCACAAATACCGTGGCTAACACACTAACACTAACACTAACACGGTTACAGACGCTGTTACACACGCACACACACACACACACACACACACACACACACACACACAGTCACACACAGTGACTGGATGTTAGGAGAGGAGGGTCTCTGTGGTTACCTCGGCTCTCAGCTCAGGCCTGGCAGGCACCTGAAGGAGCTTTTACTCCTGCATGCAATACATCAAAGGAAAAGGGTTCACATTACAAAACTACAACTCCCAGCATGCACCTCTGCATCCGTCCATCTTGTCATGGCACAGGACTTTCCCTGTATGAGTATTAGGTGCAGTAATAAGGGATTTGTTAACTGTTACATCAGGTATAGAAGAGCGCACAGTCTGTGCATCGCACATCATTCTGAGTTTTCCTGTAGTCATTCAGCCGTGATAAGTTTAGTGCACGACGTCTCTCGACTTAGTTTTGTTTTAAACCTACCAGCTAAAAAATAATGGAAGTATACCAAATAAAAGGTTTCTGGGTTTTTTTCCTAGTATGGTTCGGGAGATCAGTCCAGACAAGACACATCCTCAGTCTTCTGATTATTCCGACATCCACCTGGAGCCGATTTCCTGTGGGAACGCCACAGTACGGAACCGATCCAAGGCAGCATAAACCAGCCGTGCTCTCTGGATAGGAGGGGCATACTCGCTCTCCCCTGTCAATCACAGTGACACTAGTCGACCACAAGTGTCTGTGAAGGCATACAGGAAGAGGGCGGTGCATACTGGAATAGTGCATCACGCCGAGTTTACTACACCACTTCTGTGATGCATGAGCAGCAGTTCAATAAATAAATTCCATAACAGTTTAAAGATTTGGCCTTATATTTACAGAAAAGATTCGATCAGACTGATAGCTACATTATACTTACAGCTCAAGCTGAAAACTAAATCAGCAAACACTGAACAGCAGGTATTGCAGTTTGTTATTCTTATACGATTGCATAAAATTGAAAATGATCGTAGCGTTATTTTACCGTGCTCTCGTGTCATTTTGTGAATTAAAATAATGATAACTAGAAATGCTTGAGTACTCATTTTATCCGTAGGTAAATAAAAAAAAATCCAGAATAAATATAACATATTTATTTTTAATAAAATGATAAACAATACACAGACTGTGCGTTGTGTTTTGAGTGACATGCTACAGCGTTAAACAGCGTGTGTTTGTTGTTCAGTGCTGTAGGAAGTCACCGTGGTGTGTACTCGTGTATACGTATGAGCTCAGTGTACATGACGACTTGGCTGTGTAACAGGACGCCGGATTCCTTACCAGATGTCGGAGGTTTGGATGTATGAGGATGTAGCCGTTATTGTTGACGGCGAACACGTAGCCGTGAATTCCCAGCTGGAGGAAGAGCGCATAGATTTACCAAACTTGAATATTTTGTAGAATCTCTGCAGATAAATCAACACTCTTGAGGAGGAGAGAGACTGTGTGTGTGTGTGTGTGTGAGAGACTTGAAAACTGTCAAGACAGATACTACCTTGTGTCTGGGGATGGTCTTCATCAGGTCCTGAATGGGAATGTCTATTCCCACTACACCCAGGAGAATGCCTTGATTTTTCTGATAAGTGAGATGGAGAGGAGAGAATTAGCAGTGAAGATCACCTAACATGATGCACTATATCCCACACACACACACACACACCGTCTCATTCTTGGTGCTGAAGACAGGCATGGCCACCGTGGTCATGGGATTTGGGCCGTTGCGTGCAGAAAGCTGGAGAAACATTCCGACAGAAACAGCAGGAGGTCAGGGTGAGATATACAGTAGTTTATAATACGTACTGCTGATTGTCATTAATAATAAATATAAAGAAGTTAATAAGGTAATGATATAATAATAATAATACTTTTAGTTTTATGATTCACTATTTCCACCTACACTCAAAATTAAAACACTCTATTTAAAGGACTTCACAACACACTGACTCAGGATTTTACTCCTGAAACATATCAACATCAAGCACCATTTGATCGACGTATTATAAAGGCCTGTGCTGCACGACCATAAAATAGCAGAGTGGTGTTAGCCTGCTGTGTTTCACTCTGTTGTTGTCTGCCAGTTGTATTTGCAAATACAACATATACGCATCTGCAAGAAATGCTGTATTTTGGGTTGGCGAGCCAGCCAGGAGTGGAGTGGGAGGAGGGGAATGGGGCTGATCTAATCTTGAGCCAAGGAAACTCGAAGAAACTTATTTGGTGAGAACGTTTGAACAGAACTTACACCATCCAACTATAGGCTACATCAGATTGTGACTTCACAAGCCAGACTCGAATAACATGCGCTGAGAGGAGGGTCGAGAAACCAACACAGCTTACAGATTTCATCCCAAAAAAACTGCAAACACGATATCCTACGTAAAGCTTATAATATACTCTTTTCTGTGTTTGCACTGAAATTTTTGTATTGCACAATCATTTATTTCGTAAAAGGTAATGTTCTTTCTTAAATTAGTCGAAACAGTCTGTAACGTAGCCAGTCTGCCTTTTAGGTAAACTATGCACTGTATGTTCACTGTAGAATTATGTGTAGTTGTGTTGAAAAAGTCATGAGAGTGTGTACCACAATGTGTCGTAAATGTCGTGGTGCAACAGTGAAAGCGTTCGCACTATACGTGTACGAATATACATATCTATTCGCCGAGAATAAATTTCCATAATGCCACAGCCATCTGTGGCTAGAAGGCCACAGGAGCAAAATTAGCCGTGCTGTCCGGGTGGGAGGGGCATACACTATCTCACCTGTCAATCATAGTGACACTAGCAAATTGCATGTTTCTGTGAGGGCAGACAGTGCATTCCTCAGAGTGTGTTTGTGGGGTTGGTTAAACGATACAGTATGTGAGAACTTGCTTGTATGATGAATAGCACAACATTATGCACACCTTTACTCTATATTCATTTCCTTCGGGTTAAATTACTGTCGCTACCACGTTTTATCTTAGCTAATTACATTCCTGAGTAAGCAAAACATGGGACTAGATAGCGCACTGAAGCTTTCCCTTGAACAGCATGCTAGCAGCTAGCTGATACATTTATAATCATCACCGCTGACTAGAATAACGCGTTTATAAAATAGCACAGGAGACCATATGAACTGTTTTTTGTTAGTTTTTGCACAAAAAAAAAAAGTACTAGACGTTAAACAAATAATAACATGTAGAGTGCGTGTGCTACATCCTACAGAAACTCTTTCCCTCTGAACTAGACCGTGCTCTAAAGCTCATGTGCGTTTGAATGAGTTCAAACAAAGCCCCCAGAGTGCATTCTGGGAAACGACCCTGTGCTCTGTGCAACCGCTCATTCTCCTTCACCCCTCTCTCTCTCTCTCTCTCTCTCTCCCCCCCTCTCTCTCTCCCTCTCTCTCCCTCTCTCTCTCTCCCCCTCCCTCTCTCCCTCTCTCTCTCTCTCTCTGCTCTGCTGTCACTTTTATTACAGCTTTAAGAGATAAAGGCCAATGATCCAAGAAATGATGAATGGAGTGTCTCTCCTAGCGAGATACAACGACCGTACGCTGCAGGAGGACAGCCCTCAACACTGTGTGTGTGTGTGTGTGTGTGTGTGTGATAGAGTGTATACAGAAGCATAAACGCATGAGAGTGTTCAGGTGCACATGTGTGATAGGGAGGGTGTGTGTGTGTGTGAAATGAGGAGTTTTATCAGATTTCGGATAGATCGCCCTTTCATTTAATTTCTCTCTCTCTCTCTCTCTCTCTCTCTCACTCTAATGTTGTCTTCCTCTTTTTCTCCTTCTGTCTCTCTCTCTTGTTCTCGCTCTCTGTCGTCCCACTTTTACCCACATTTACTGTTACACAGTACGTATCATACATACACATACATCATTACATCTGCAGTAGTACTATTCTTATTAACACGCCACAGATTCATTCATTAATTCATACTTTCAAGTTGACCATTTGTTTCAGTTTTGCGTGTTTTATTTGGCCTTTTATACATGATGTATTCCCTCTGAACACCTTTATGAGTAAAACCGGAGTAATATCATATAATGTGTATAGGAGAGTGTATTATATTAAATATATGCACTATATATTTGAAGATAGGAAATTGAAATGTTTACCTTATGAGCCTGAGCGAGCTACAGAGGCAAAAGGAGACAACACCAAAAAAAAACAAAAAAAAGAGAAGATTTTACGGTAAAATAAGATGATGTTAACGGTAAACGTTCATGCTTTCTTCACACTGCAGTTAGATGGAGGGGGAGAGGACGGAGGACGGTGACAGAACTAATGAAGCTATTAATGTGCAATCATTTACACACAGTGTAGGGGGTTGAGAGACAGTCACGCTTTCACACACACACACACACACACACACACATACACATTACGTGCTGTGGATTATGACACATTACATTCCACATACACACTAATGTTAAGTTTTCTGATGTGAAATATTAAATAATATCCATGATAAGCAATATAAAGTGAAAAAGCTCACAGCCTGGTCCACGTAGGCCTCGGTCCACACCATGTCGTGCTCGTGGTCGATGACTTTTGGGCGGCTCATGACGTGCAGGTATCTCATTACGTTCTCCTGAACGTCAGCCAGGGTGGAGATCTGACTGAAATAACCTACACACACACACACACACACACACACACACACACAGGTGGTAGGAAATTTTCCATGAAAATGTAATGTGTGTTTAAAGCACAGTGATGTTTACGTACAGCACGCTCATTAACACTGCTCTCACGCTGCCGCTGAAAACGCGTCAAATTAATCATGAATAAAATCGTGTAAAAGACTTCAGCTGTAAAACTTTAAAGTCCGTTACATTGTGCTGTTTGTAATCATTTAAAAACAAACCATTATGAAACATCTGCCATTAAATGATATGATTTTGATGAACACAGAATTTAAGGAAAATCTCATTGTAAAAATGTATAATCGTACTGCTGCAGGTTTATTTTACACATCATACACTGAACTCTTTATAACTTACAACTTATCTCGAGTTATTTTTTAAAAACAATATGAACTCTTAACCCTAATAATTTCAAAACAAAGGGAAAAATTGACAAAAATGTAAAAATTTCATATTGTATACTATATATATATATATATATATATATATATATATATATATATATATCTGCAGTTGACATTGTACACTTGATGTGCTCAGCATTGTGTTTGGAAGAACATTGTGTGTGTGTGTGTGTGTGTGTGTGCGTGTGTGAGAGAGAGAGAGAGAGAGAGCACATATCCACTCATCCATGTCAGAGGCACACAGCGCTGATCAGCACACAGCAGCCAGAGGGCCAGAGCTGACAGGAAGAGTGATTTAAGCTCACTTGAACTTTGACCCCTGTGTGTCAGTCCTACACACTGAGAGTGCCGTAGTCCAATTCGTGCCAAATCGGCAACCCATAAGCGACCCCCTACCAACAGACACACACACACACACACACACACACACACACACACACACATATGCTCTGCCTAACACAATGCTGAACTGATTGTACACTGACAACTGGGGACCAAATACAGTCTAGAATGTCAATATCAATACTACTGCTATTACTAATAATAACATTATGCCTTTGAATAAAATAATAAAATAAATAAATAAAATAAAAATATAACCTGATTAAAGATGGGACACTGCAAACACTGATGTGAGATGCAGTAAATAAAACTAATTAATTATTCGCAGTCATATTCTGTGACATTAAAGGCTTTAAATAAATAAATAAATAAACACTGTAGATAGTCATAATTATGAATTGTAATATAATACACGTAAGATCATATTAATTATTCATTTGGGAATATTTTGGGGGCATTTAAAGCTTTAAACACAACTTTTTTAAAATTAATTAATTAATTAACTTTAATTATTAACATTTTTTTTTCCAAAAAATCACATTCTGGAGATTTAAATAGTTTTAATTTAAAAAAAATGATCGAATAAAAATATATAGTTATATTTAAAATAAGCTGACAGGGCATTTTAGAAATACATGTTGGGGTGTCATGATTCATTTTGGGTTTTAGTTATTTGTTTATTAAAGAATGAAATAAATGTAATGACAAAGAGATGTGGTGTGAGCTGTAATATTATAAATAAAATGTAGAATATATGTATCTGTTCTATTGTTTGTGTGTTTGTCTCAGTGCTCTGTGTGTGTGTGTGTGTGTGTGTGTGTGTGTACCTTTGTTAGCGCACGCCATCCATTTAAGGTTATCTGCGAAGGCTGATTCTCGTCCAATCAGATAGGGGAAAATGCGCACCTACGCAGATAGAAACACTTGACTGTTAGTACATCTTCTATCGCTCCATTTCTCTTTCCATACATTATTGTCATTTACTCTCTCTCTCTCTCTCTCTCTCTCTCTCTCTCTCTCTCTCTCTCTCTGTCAGTGATTAAATCCTGCATTACAGTCATCTGTATGTTTTACATTTTATTGTCTACAGTGTGCTGTTTTCCACTACATCACTCCATCCTCTCTCTCTCTCTCTCTCTCTCTCTCTCTATTTCGCACTACATTGCTCACGTCTGTCCAGTATAAATGGTTTTTGATTTCAGCTCATTCGGAGCAGTTCCAGTGCAGCAGCAATGCGACAGTCACACACACGCACACACACACACACACACACACACACACACACACACATTCTGTGGGGCTAAAAGATGCATTTTACTCCCCGCTGATTTGCACACGAGAGTCAGATGTCGACACATGGTGTGTGTCAGAGGACCGTTACGCTGAAACTCCACACAACAAACACTAACACACAACACTAACACATACGGCACTAAATAACACACTCGGCATTAAACCCTAATACACAGCACTTAACACTAACGCACAACACTAAACGCTCACACACACGACACTAACGCACAACACTAAACACTATAACACAGGAGTATACCCGAACATACAACAATAAACAATAACACAGCACTAAACCCTAACTTACAACACTTTACACTAATACACACAACAGTAAACACTATCAAACAACACACAACACTAACACACAGCACCAAACACTAAACATTTTAATGTTATATTAATGTTTTATAGAAAATGAACGTTGTGACCGTGTGCCATTTTGTTCTGCACTAAAAAAGAGGATGTTATAGGATTTAGACAGTAATTTGCCATTAAACGGGGATGTTATTAACGTTAAGTGGGCGGAGCCACTGCAAATATAAGAAAGAAAGCAAAGAAAAGAACAATATACCGAAGGCAGGACGATAAAGTGTGTTATTGAGTCGCTACAGTATTTTAGTGAATATGTTCTGATGCGAGTGTTTCAGATCAGCTGAATGTTTTTCTGTAGCCGCTGGGGTTCCGGCTACACGACCACAGCATCAGCATTTTCAGCACATTAGCATTAGCGTTTCAGGCCATCAGCGGCTTTAATTCCTCACTGTGTCTCAGTATGGGAATTAACCCGCCATGTGCTACTGAAATGACCTGAACATTCCCGCTGGAATAACACCACACCGCCGTGTGGAGCACATTTATAATGGAGTCACATCAAGGAGAAAAGGGAAATTCCTGTATGTGGGTCAACTTTTTTCTTAAAACGCAATGAAACACAAACTATATGTTCCTGAGGTTCTATCTCCCCAGAACCTTATGTACCTACAGTCTTATGTTCCCAGGAATCATATTTTCCAATGACCCAGTATTCACACTCCCAGAACCTAATATTTCCAGAGCCCTATTTTCCCAAGACAAGGTTCTCATGCTCCTGTTGTTCCAGAGTCCTAGGTTCTCAGTCTGGTCATATGGCCCATGACTCTATACTTTAAGCACTCGATTTTCTCAGGATCCTGTTTTCTCAGCACCCTATGTTCCCCGGATCATATGTTCTCAAGGTTGTATGCTCTCAGAGTCCTATGTTCTAAGCATTCCATTTTCTCATGGTTCTATGTTCTAAGCATTCCATTTTCTCATGGTTCTATGTTCTAAGCACTCCATTTTCTCATGGTTCTATGTTCTAAGCACTCCATTTTCTCATGGTTCTATGTTCTAAGCACTCCATTTTCCCATGGTTCTATGTTCTCAGGATCCTATATGCCCAGGATCCTATGTTCCCAGTGCAATATGCTACCAATGTCCTATGTTCTCAGGGCTCTATGTACTCAGAATTGTATGTTCTTAAGGTCATATATTCATAGAATTGTGTGTTCTCAGGGTTTTATCCACCCCATGCTCCCAGGATCCTAAGGTTGTTCTCATACACAAACTTTGGGGACAATCCTAAGTTCCCAGAGTTCTATGTATCTTGGGCTCTCAATATGTTCTCAATATCCTATGGCCATATGACCCTCAAACCAATTTTCCCAGGACCCCATGTCCACAAGGCCTTTTTTTCCCAGGTTCCCATACTCCCCGGGTTTAATATTTTCAGGATCCTATGTTCTCAAAGTCCCATGGTCATATGGCCCAGTACCCTATGTTCCTATCTTCCAAGCACCTTAAATACCCAGGGTCCAGATCAGGGTCACATTCCCAGGGTTCTAGCGTCACATGGTCATATAGAACAGGATCTTATGCTTTCCTGTGTTCTGTGAGAGTTAAATTAAAGAGTGAGTGGAAATTAAAGAGCAGTGAAATGAACTTCATGTAACCCATTGGGAATTGATCATTCAGAATAGTTTAGCTATTTGGGTTTTGATAGCATGGTGCTAACACAGTGGTGAAGGTTCTGCTCTAGTCACCCGAATGTTGTGTGTTCTAATCCCAGGACTTGAACGCTCAGACAACATTCTGCTTCACCGGTAGGTTTCTCCAGGGTAAAAGCGTGTGTAAGTGTGTTGGGGACTGGGGTGACACACCTTCCGCTCGGGCCAGTTGTACTTCTCAAAAACCTCATCGTACATTTTAGTGGCTCCATCCGTCACCAGCATGATGGCCCGACTGCACACGCTCCCACGGCCTGCTTGGTTAAACTACACACACACACACACACACACACACACACACAGGTGAGATGTGCATTGATTTAAAATATCTGTTAACAGTATATGCTGCTCATCATTCTTACAGTATACAAACACCAGTGCTCTACTGTCTCTACTGTACTGTGTGTGTGTGTGTGTGAGTGTGTGTGAATGCAGTATGCTATGTAATCTGAGCCTCAGGCTGCAGCACTCTCGAGATGATGAAGTTGTTGAAAATCTTCGTGCGTCCGCACCTCACCGTGAATGATCATCAATCTGATGGATTAAGATCCATGGCAGTAATTAACTAGCTTATTGACCCACGACAGAGAGAAGGTGGCAACTGAGAGCTGCCATCGTATGCCAGTGAAAGCCGTGTAGAGACGCGCACACACACACTCACAGATCACATGCACGCAGTGCAACTTTGCCCATCCATATGGTCAGGGTGTACGACGTCAGACATTCAGGATGGAAGGAAGGGTGAGAGGGAGAGAGAGAAAGATGGAAAGAGGTGGAAAGAGATGGAGAAAGTGTAGACATGATGTAGAAAGATGTCTACAGAAAACTGGAAAAACGAAGGAAGGAAAGAAAGGTGGGATGCTGAGAGACAAAAAGAGAGAACAGGGAGAGAAATAAGAGAGAAAAGAGATGGAGGAAGACAGGAAGTGAGAGCCAATGAAAGAAAGAATCACACACACACACACACACACACACACACACACACACCATCCCATTAGACCACCGCTCTTGTTCATTACCATATTTATTCGCTTGCTTTAATGAAAGTGACAAATACAGATATTGTGCATTTCTCCTTCTGTCATCCCTCTTCCATCTCTCTCTCTCTCATTCTCTCTCTCTCTTCTCTCTCTACCATCCCTCCTCTGCTCTTCCTGTTCCCCCACTCTACCCTCCCTCCATCCCTCTCCACTCGTCTGAGAAAGAGAGATAAAACGGGTCAGTGGACTGCCTTTGACCACTATCTCCTTTGCGTTGCATTCTCTCCAGTGTGCCTGTTAATCAGTGATGTTAATTACTGCTATTAATCACAGAGTGTCTCAGAGAGGCAGAGGAACAGGATAACACACACACACACACACACACACACACACACACACACACACACACAAAACAAGGATCCTTTTCCCAGCGCCGGGGATCTCTAGCAGAAATTGGTTTAAAAGAAATTGTGTTGGATTCCACACGAGCCCCGCCCCTCATCCTAATTTTAACCAATCAGAACTTTACATAAAGCTCGCAAATCACACATTTGTGATACAAGATCACGTAGCTGAAGCGGCCAGTGGTAGTATGTTGTTCTACCCATGAATAAAATCAGTTTCAACACTGCCTTTAATGTGTGTGTGTGTGTGTGTGTGTGTGTGTGTGTGTGTGTAAGACAGAATCACCTCATTGAGAATTGTGAAAGCTTCAGTTAGAGCGTCTCCCAGCAGCCCCATGCCTTTCGCAAACAGCCGGTCCAGATGAGCTCGGAAATGCTGAGGAAGAAACGACAACTCGGCTTTAAAGAACATCCTCCACTCGCAGTGAGGTGAGAACACACAAAGAGCTGCTTTACTCCGTTCGAATAAAAACATAAAAGAGTCAAAAGAAAGGAAGAATGAAAAGTGAGCGAGTAAATGGGTGAATGAATGAATGAGTGAATCCATTAATTAGTGAATGCGAGAATGGACGAGTGAATGATAGTGAAAGCGAGTGAATGAATGAGTGAGTAAGTGTGTGAACAAACAAAAGAATGAACAAACGAATGATTGAATGAAGGAGAGAGTGAATGAATGTGTTAGAGAGTCTCACATCTTTGTTGGTTTTGTCGGCCTGCACCAGAGTTCCATTCAGACACGGTTCCACGTAATGAACCTCCTGATTGTACTGCAGCATCACACACACACCAGAGAGACGTGAGTAGCACCCTCACTCACTCACTCACTCACACACACACTCATTCACTCACACACTCACTCACTCACTCACACACACACTCATTCACTCACATACACACACACACACACTCATTCACTCACACACTCACTCACTCACATACACACACACACACTCATTCACTCACTCATTCACAAACACTCACTCACACACACACTCACTCACTCACTCATTCACTCACACACTCACTCACACACACACTCACTCACTCACACACTCACTCATTCACACACTCACTCACTCACACACTCACTCACTCACATGCACACACTCACTCACACGCGCACACACACTCATTCACTCACTCATTCCCAAACACACTCACTCACTCACACACTCACTCACTCATTCACACACTCAATCACACACACACACTCACTCACTTACACACACCTTCACTCACACACTCACTCATTCACTCACACACTCATTATTTCATTCAATCACTCATTTACTCAATCTCTCACTCACTATAACTCACTCATCCACTCACTCCCTCATTCTCTTACTCACTCAGTCACTTATTCACACACTGACTCACTCTCACCCTCACTTATTCACTCACTCACTCACTCACTCATTCCCTCTCTCATTCACTCCCTCACTCTCTCCCTCACTTATTCACTGACTCACTCACTCACTCACTCATTCCCTCTCTCATTCACTCCCTCACTCTCTCCCTCACTTATTCACTGACTCACTCACTCACTCATTCCCTCTTTCATTCACTCCCTCACTCTCTCCCTCACTTATTCACTGACTCACTCACTGACTCACACACTCCCTCAGTACACACTGTACATTAACATTACACCCTGTCGTGTGTTGTTACACACAGCGATGATGTTGAAGAAGTCGTCGTCTCCCAGCGTATCCAGGATGGAGGAGACGGTCTGCCGGGCGATGGTGAGCCGGAGACCCTTCATACTGCCGCTCACATCCACCAGAATCACCACGTCCTTCGGAGACGTAGCTGCCTGGATGTACCTGAGGAGAAAAAACAGACTCGTCATGAGGCTATAAACACCGCACTACGCTCAGAGCTTTCTTTCTTCCTTCCTTTCTCCCTTCGTCTCTCACTTCCTCTGTCTTTTTATCTCCAAACTTAACTTCTGTTACAAAAGTGACCAAGTTTTAATACAATTTGTGTTTATGTTTAATGTTGTGTCACATTAATTGGGCGGGCTAACTAAGGGTTCTTTAAGAGTGAATAATTATGGGTTCTTAGCTACTTGGAACCCTTTCTGACAGGGAAATACTCCAAACAGGGTTCCACCAGAGGGATAAACACCAAACCCTTTACAGGGAGACTTTTCTAAGAGTGTACATGGAGTGTATGTATGTATATATATATATATATTCCTGGCTCGTACCATTTTCTGTTGCGGCAGTCGAATGAGATGACTCCGTGTTCATCAGGATACCATTTCACACCTGTAGGGAGGAAAAAACACACCATCGTTGTGCTGATGATTTTTTTTTATTATTCCAAGTGACACAAAATTCAGCTAAAGGCTTCTGAACGGTTATGAAGCCCTTTCTTCGGGTTACTCCTGGCTAGGTTACTACGGCACATTTGTGTTTGGTACGTACAGGAGGAGGTCATTCATTTGTAATTTAACAGAGAGAAAAATGACAAAATTCAATTTTATAATTTGATTGAAGGTCTTCTTCCACAGGACAAATAGCCGTCCTTTCACTTTTGCAGTGTTATCAAAATGCAGAGTTAAATCCCTACATACATCGGATAGGTCTCTCGCTCAGAATTTACTCCAAATGAAAACAATGAACCGTTTACTGTATCTCTGTAACGAAGGGATTACAGTAAATGTATGACTTTCTGACAGTTTCGTGTTACGTGAGCAAAACTATTCCGTGGATTTGAGGGAATTTAAAGGGTTAAATAACTCATTTGTAGTACAGAATATAGAGTTTTGATCTGTTCAGGTGGAAAGAAAAATCTATACACTGACAAAATGAGACACGTTAGATACATGTCTGAAATATTTCTACCTACGGCTTTCGTATAATCACCTATAAAATATCAATATCATATTGACTGCATGATGTACGGTGTGTAAAGTTGATTAATTTGAGCATTCTCTCTCTCTCTCTCTCTCTCTCTCTCTCTCTCTCTCTCTCTAATGGCCTGTAAAAATAAATCGTTAGCAACATCACTAGCAAATGTCCCTTTCTCTCTCTCTCTCTCTCTCTCTCTCTCTCTCTCTCTCTCTCTCTCTATCTCTCTCTCACACACACACACACACACACACACACTGCATACCTGGGTATTGTCTGAAAAAGCCTTTAGCACTTCCAAAATACTGCCAGATGAGTGAGGGGTCCTTCTCGAAATTATCCACAAACACTTTATTCAGCGCCTCAGACCAGTACACACCGTTTACTATATCAGGATCTGTAAAGACAGAGATTTGTTTTAAAAGGGTTTGGAGAAATTTACTCATAGTCTGTAACCCGCTGAACAGCGATTTAAGAGCTTGCTTATTTATGTAGGCAAAGTTTTGTACTAAAGTTTTGGCACCCCTGGACAAATGACATGTTTTTACAGTCTTGTAAAGTCTACTGAGCATGTAAGCATCATTTAATTAAATACGTGCATATCTCATAGGAACTGTACGTGGAGCTCCTGCAGTTGTGTGTGTGTGTGTGTGTGAGAGAGAGAGAGAGAGAGAGAGAGAGAGAGAGAGCGTGCGTTCCGGCCGTTCTGCGCCATTAAACAACATTATTAACTGATTTCGCCCCAGATCACATGACTGCTGTAATGCTGCAGCTCGTTACGGTAGTATCACTGTTCATAAACTCTAAGACTATGAAAAATAAAAGTCATGATATAACCTCCAGCCAGCACACTCTCTGTTCCCGCCGCACTTATACACCACGTAACAGTGCGAGGGTTCGGTTATTCATTTAGAGAAACTTCTAGAATACTGTTTCATCCACTACTAAACACAGAACAATATTCTGAGGTGCAGAATAATAAATACCGCAGCCTGATTTCAAAATCTGTTACTGCTGTGGTGCTGTTTCCAGCCTTTTCACATTTTCTGGTCGTCGTATATTGCCGTGGCTCTTTACGGAGAACAGTAAACATCCCTGAAAAGGGAAAAAGGGAAAACCTCTTGAAAACGCTTGACCTTTGACCTTAATTTCCCTTTCTCCAACAGCGAGGACTGTGATCACCTCATTCCCTTTCTTCCCTTTAATGAAGTCGAACAATAAAAGACCATTATAGACACGCACACAAAGAAACTACAGTGACAGAGGACACTGAGGAGTGACCACACACACACACACACACACACACACACACACACACACACACACACTGTCTCTCTCTCTCTCGCTGGGTGATTACTGACCTGTAGTGGGGAGCTGACGATAAGCTAATCTTCTCCAGATCAGTGGAGCAGGACTTTAACATCTCACACACACACACACACACACACACACACACACACACACACACACACACAGTATCTCTCACTATGCGTGAAGGTTTTATGTCTACTGTATGTATAAAGTGCATACCCCTGTGAATGATGTGTGTAGAAACATAACCCTGTATATACACTAGGGAGTTAATGATGTCACTTCCTGATTGTCCCTTGTGCATGTATTAAATGTATTTTAAAATGATAAGAAATACAACAAAAAAACAAAACCAAACGTAAGTAGGAAGTGAAGTGGAGAATATCACTACGTTCACATTAGTTTGTTTTGTAATGACTGCTGCTGCTGCCTTTGGGCGTGGCCTGTGTTTTGTTCAGTGCCAATGAGGGTTAGGGTTAGGGTTACACACATTTTTTTTAAAAACCTGCTCGACTGTACTAGCTGCTAGAAGCCGCTACTTCAGGATAAGATTAAACCACGGATATTCGTTTTTCTTCCATTTGTGTGTCAGACAGTAAAAGGGAACTAGCTGCAGGTAGGAGCTAAAGATGTGAGTGAGGAACTGAAGAAACGTCGGACCCCACACACACACACACCCACACACACACACACATACACGGTGCAGCATTGGTCCCAAAGATCATTCAAGACAGTGTCATACGTCTATTTCCATAGAATTGGGAAGCTCTCAAGAAATCCAAGAAATGTTCTAAAGCCACTCATTTCCACTTTGTAAAAATGGAGACGATCTCCATCGCAAATGTCAACATGGCTGAAACCACAGCTCCGTGTCACAGAAAAACCATCGCTCGCCTGTCACTTTGTGAGCTGTGATGGCAAGGTAAGAGCTGTGTGTCCTGCTCACCTTTGTTGTACATGTTGGTGGGGACCTGCACCACGCTCAGACTCAGGTTTACTGACAGGTTGTTAAAGTGATCGTTTGGCTCCAGGATAAACTCTCCTCCCAACTCCACGCTGTTCCCGTCCTCATCCACTTCGTTTATCAGGACTGCATTAAAGTACTCGTACTGCACACACACACACACACACACACACACACCTTTAACATGCTTCAAAATCCATTCAAAGGCAGCAGAAAGACTACATTACGTAGCTTCCTTTCGACACTTTCAGATCATTGTGCTGTCCACACTTCATCATCAGGATACACACCTTTCACCTGGACACACATCTTTCACTTCTGTCTGGATTAACTTAGCTTCCTTCTGTCTGATCATCCGGTTGCTTAACCAGCTTTCATTGTGACGTTTGTACAGAAAAGTGCTGTATGAGTGAGGATTATTAAACAAGGTTCTTTTAAAAGTCAACAGGGAAAAAAAATAAAAATCTGCAGGCTCATGAAATGTTTTTGATGACAGATCTACGATGGTGTGTGTGGCGTCGCATTCGGTTCAGTTCAGTTTTAATTGTCGCTATAGAGGAGAGGAGAGGAGAGGAGAGGAGAGACGGGAAGAGGAGGGAAGAGAGGAGGAGTGGAGTAAGGGAAAGTAGAGGAAGAATAGACGGCTGTCGTCCTCCTGAAGTCCAGCAGTGACAGCTCATCTCACGGCTCGACGCTCCTGTAACACGCTCAGAGGGCTGAGAGAGAAAATGTGCACACACAGCAGATCTGTACTCTAACTGCTGTCACAGGGAGTGTGTTTCTCTCTCTCTCTCTCTCTCTCTCTCTCTCTCTGTCTATCTCTCGCTGTCTATCTGAAGATAACGGTACTAAACAGGTACACTGACAAAAATGATTCAGTGCTTCAGTAAATATGACAGAAACAAATCTGTGCTTTTTTACACTAAAAGAAAATGATTAGAATTATTTAACGGCTTTCAGTTCTGCACCGAATGATTTCATCTCAAACCCACTTTACTTACTTTACTGGGGTCGAATTTATTATTATTTTTAAGTGATCAAAAAAAAATTAGAAATTAGATTCGAAGTTCACGTGATCTGATATACTTGCATACTAAAGTAGGGGCGTGGCTTATGAACTGGATTTGCGTATGCATTTGCACGGTAAACTGATTTAACGTTAAGGTATTAGTTGCCCTTAAGTAGTAATGATGTTTGTTTGTTTGTTTGTTTGTTTTTGATGATTTGTTTACTCTGACTCTGATTCTTTTTACAGGGTTGAAATGCGTCTAGTCCATCTGAGCTTTCTTGCATGGAGTAGGCTAGCTACATGACATTTTCTTCAAACGAGGGAATAAAAAAAGTTTCATTTAGGCCAAGTTGCTTTATTTGTGCAGTTTAACTCAGGTCATGTTTACTGATTTAAAGAAGACAGAGAGAGAGAGAGAGAGAGAGAGAGAGAGAGATGCTAGTTAAATGTACTATGTATGATGAGAATACTGCATGGTGCCATGCTTTTCTTGAGGAAATCTCACTCGGGGACAGTTTGGAACAGTTATTTGTCGGTGATTAGTGAGAGTGATACTGTAGCAGAGGTAAAGTGGTGCAGTAGACGCCATGGAATTTTTTTAAAAAATTAATATAATAAACATAATAAAGTGAAATATTTCCAGCCCGCGCGCGACACGCTTCATATTGCGTCATTTTCCTGCAGAACCTCTTTCTATTTTTTTTTCTCTTTACATTGGAGAGAATTTATTAACGAATTCATTATTCCAGGGAAGCCGCCATCACTTTTTTTTTTTTTTTTTTTTTAATGCAATTTGCTCCGGTGAATTTTCCATTTAGGGCTCGGACACGACATGTCATTAATCTTAAACCTGAGTCTGGAGCAGTGCAGCTGCCGAGTTCCCACTCGAACCAAACCTCCATGATGTGTGTGTGTGTGTGTGCGTGTGTGTGTGCTGCACGCTGCGCGTGCGTGCGTGTCAGACCGCGTGTCAAACCGGGGTGCACTTACACGCAGCTCGGTCACGAATTAGGTCGAACATTTCTGTCAAACCCTCTGTACATCCTAAAATGCTCAAGCAGAATGAAAATCATTAAAAACGCTTTTTAATGCGCGGAAAACAACGAGCTGCAAATTTATTATTATTTTTTAAAATAATATATTCATATTGAATTTATTGGGTTATTGTTTTGTTTGCACACAAAATGTTTGAAGATGTTTTTGTTTTTTTTCCTCACACACATCAAGGCACGTTAAGATTGTTTTATTATAAAAGATAATACGTGTATAATATGGAAAAAGGCTTGAGGTGAAAATACATTTATATTTATATTTATATTTATATTTATATTTATATTTATATTTATTGCATGGAGTCATTCTTTTGATAGTAGACATTTGTCTAAAGGATCAGAAACGAGTTGGAGATTTTTCTGGTTGTGATTTAACCGCAATGAGCTGTTTACTTATCATGGGTTTATACACTACAGAAAAAAAGGTACTAAAGGGTACCCTTCCGTGTCTCTGGACCGGAACCATGACGTGTGCAGCTTTAGTGTGTACCTGGACAGGTGCATGGAGTGTATTTAAAAGCTACTTATGTAGCCTATAAAAGTAGTACACTATAGCCACACTTCCAGGTGAAAGACCTATTAGACTACCACCTCAGCGACACTGAAGAACCTCATTAGACTGGGTTTATTTTTGATTTCTTCTCAGTGGATAGTGTTTATAGGTTATTATACACAAGGTAAGAGTGGGAGAGATTTGATGTCGCTGTGTGTGTGTGTGTGTGTGTTCGTGGTTGTTTTGGCATTTTAAAGCTTGTTAACATCATTTAACAAAAGCATATATCCCCCAGGCTTTTCTGAATGCCATGCACATGTCCGGAGGCAGATCTCACCTGCAGGTCGGGGTTCTCCTCATGCTGTAGGTGCGCCTCCTCCGCAGCCTCCACCAGCCTCTGCAAAGGGAAAACCATGTGTAACTCTCCACTGCATGAGGCTGGGTCATATTTCAGATGGTAAACTCTGAGGTTGTGTGTGAGTGTGTGTGTGTGTGTGTGTGTGTGTGTGTGTGTGTGTGTGTGTGTGTTACAGTTATTTCCTAATTAGCATCACACTCGTGCGAACTGACCTGACAAGTCCATGTGATCCAATCAAACAAACAATTATTTAACCTACTTACAGGGTAATTGAGGTCTCTGGTCTATTAGTGGGTCTCCTTAGCGTGTGTGTGTGTGTGTGTGTGTGTGTGTGTGTGTGTGTGTGTGTGTGTGTGTGTGTGTGTGTTACTGCCGGAGGACAAGAAATTAAAATGTCGCAGTAGGGGTCGGTGGAAATGGGTGCAATGTAAACAAAAGTCCAGGCACTGTAGACCTGGAACTGGATTTATTATTATTATTATTATTATTATTATTATTATTATTATTATTATTATTATTATTTGACAATCAATTTGCAATTTCCCTTTAAAACGTTTTCCATTTCTGGAGCAAACGCTTAATGATAAATCATTTTTCTATTTCTATTCCAAATAACAGCCTTTCCTGTGCTGTATTTCCCTGGTCACCGTGTTGTTCGGATTTGAAGAACATGTTATTAGCCTGTAAAAAATAAATAAATAAATAAATAAATAAATAAAATTCTATACATAACCTTTATTTTCCCAACATGGATAATTTACCCGCTTGTTAAGTTAAGGAAGATGGTGGAGGGGGGATCAATCATAGAAACCAAAGATGCATCCTATTCATTTTTTTTTTTTTTTTTTTTAAATAAACCTCTATTTGAAAAAAGGACAGGTTTTCATCCTGAGCTTAAAGCTTAAACTCTTTGAAATCCTCAAACTTAGCTTTTATCCAGTTAAACAGAATATATATCTGGTATTGCATTGGTAATAAAAAATAATAATAATAAAAAAAATTTTAAAAATATAAAAAGATTGGCTGAGTTAGAATATAAAAACTAGCTGATTACAATGTACTAGCTACAAAGGCTTCATATATATATATATATATATATATATATATATATATATATATATATATATATATATATATATATATATATATATATACTTTATTTGCTTTTTTGCACAAATTGGATTTTTTTTATTACATCTTGATGTTCATATCGGTTTTGTAGATGTTTGTTTAATATCTACAGTTTGTGTACTGAGGTGCTCACACACACACACACACACACACACACACACACACACACACACACTCTCTCTCTCTCTCTCTGCAGGTGGGATCTCTCTCTCTCTCTCTCTCTCTCTCTCTCTCTCTCTCTCTCTGTAATTCCGGTGCGACGCTGCGGCTCCGCGATAACGGGATTTCTATCCCATCAATAACACACATCACATTCAGATATAAAGACAGGAACAGCAGCATGGCGTGGGGACACGTTTACACACTCATTTATACACCATGATTTATACACATCCGCTACAAAAAAAAGACTGCAGATTTAACCGCGGAATGAAATGAAATGAAATAAAGGAGAAACGTATTTTACTTAGACAAAAAAAAACAACAAAATTAAGAAGGTCATCCTGCAGTAGAGGTATAGTCAAATAGGTTATAAGTAACTAAGTACATATAATAATAATAATAATAATAATAATAATAATAATAATAATAATAATAATAATAATAATAATTAAAGGCACAGAGCTGCTCTGGAATTAAACATGTATTTGTGTATCTAAATGTATTGTGTATTATAATATTTTACTCCACTGGAGTATCATAAGTTAATAACTAGCTAATGGACGGACTGGTTTTGTCTGAAATCCGAGCACAGAAGTTATAGTTTAGTTTTAAATGAAATGCACAGCTGCTTGCTCCAGTGTCTCGTTTTAATTGAAAATTGCTCAGACCACACACACCCCATAGCAGCTGATTGGCCATATCACTTATTTCATAAATGATATACTCTTCGGAAAATATCCTAAGTTTGTGCTGAAACAGCAGAAGAAGAATTTCCCCTTGATCATTTCGGATTTTACTGCCACCAGATGAACACTGCAACCTTGCTGACAGATGGATCCAGTTGTAGCCCAGATGTAAGAAATGAAATGCTTGTTATTGTTGTAAAAACATGAGCTTCATAATCAGTATGTGTACTTATCTATAAGCTGTATCATTTTGTTACTAATTAGATTAATAACCTCTAGCAGTCGTAGCATGGTTAGCGTTAATATACAGTTCATTGCACCTGTTATTTAAAAAATACTCAGTTAAGATTCTGAAGAATTTTGCGTCCCTATACATAGAGTTACTGGGTAATCCGTTCCACTAGCCTACTTCAAAAATATGTTAGATGCTACACTAGCAGCTAATATAATATCATGTAATTAGGGGTAATGCTAATGCGTGCAAGAATAAAGGAACTGCAGTCTGTTTCAGTAATGTGTTAACATCACCACTGGCTGTGCAAGCAAGCGTGTTGACTCAGACTCACTTCTGGACCTGTACATAGTACTGACTCAGACTTACTCCTGATGAACCTTTAGACGGTACTGACTCAGCGTCAGTCCTAAACTTAGGGAGGGTACTGACTCAGAATTGCTCCTGAATTTATGAAATATGCTGACTCAAACTCACTCCTGAACCCAGAGATTGTACTGACTCAGACTCACCCCTGAACCCAGAGTTGGTACTGACTCAGACTCACCCCTGAACCCAGAGGTGGTACTGACTCAGACTCACTCCTGAACCCAGAGGTGGTACTGACTCAGACTCACTCCTGAACCCAGAGTTGGTACTGACTCAGACTCACCCCTGAACCCAGAGGTGGTACTGACTCAGACTCACTCCTGAACCCAGAGGTTGTACTGACTCAGACTCACTCCTGAACCCAGAGGTTGTACTGACTCAGACTCACTCCTGAAGGCAGAGGTTGTACTGACTCAGACTCACTCCTGAACCCAGAGGTTGTACTGACTCAGACTCAACCCACACACCAACCAAAGCTCCACTTGACTCCTGAACCCAGGGAAAGTGCTCAGATTCCCCTCACTCCAGGACTGGTATTTCAGGTAAACTTCAGACATGAGTTTGTGCCAACTCAAACTCATGAATCCAGAGACTCTGCTGACCCAGACTCACTAATGAATTCATGGAATGTGCTGAGTCAGACTGACTCCTGAACCCACAGAATGTTCTAGAGGCCCAAACTGGTGCCTGAACTCCAAGAATGTACTGAAGGCTCAGATTGACCATGAACACCGTTTTCTAAAACGTTCAGACTCACTCCTGAACCTTGATGGTTTTAGGAAAACTCAGACTCTGTGCTGACCCTACCACCAATACTGACTCAGACTCACTCAGGAACTCAGACTGTACTGAATGCTCATACGAACCCGTGCGGCTTGTGCTTTGCTGCGGAACATTTCGGCCATTTTCTCAGAGATGCTCTGCACCAGCCTGGCTCCGTCAGCCTCCTCCATCCGAACTGTGCGCTCGTACTCCTTACATTTCTGAAGGGATACAAGCAAGAACAACCTCATCAGGCAAAGTCAAATGATAACACCGAAATATTACTTTGTTTCATGGTTTACTCATTTCTGGTAAAGAGATAAAAAATGTAGGTAGATAGACAGTCTTGACAGTTTATCTCCAACCATGTGAGTGAGTGAGTGTGTGTGTGTTCTCTGTCATGATCTGAGCAATAGGACCTGATACAATTTCAGATATTGCAGGATTAAATTAGATCGTACAGATCAATGACAAAACGTTGCAGGCACAATGAATGAGATTAGACCTGGATTAGACCTGAGCCAAATCCCAAATCTCCCTTGACTTCCTGAACAAGTGCACAACCTATGAATTAATAACTTCGAAACTCAATAGATAATATACATTTGGGAGTTTAGCCTACTGTATGATCTGTTCCTGTGGGAAGCATGGTGGTGAGGTGGGTAGCATGTTCATCTCACAGCTTCAGGGTTTAGGGTTCGGGAAGTTCTGTAGGCACTCTCCATGTCCTCATGGGTTAATGCTGGAGACTCTGGTGTCTTCCCACCTGGCTACTCTAAAGTGGCAATAGGTGTGAATGAGCAAGTATGTCCCATTCAGGGTGCCAGGTTTTCTCAGGATAGGACCTAATGCAACCCTGAAGGAATAACATCGTATACCAAGTTCGCTGAAGGTTCATTTCAGGGTGAGTAAGCAGAGTATGGACTTGAGGACCACGAAGGGCAAACTGTTCCCGAGATTCCCAAATCTCATCACACCAAAAACCAAAGATTGTAGAAACTGTAAAATAGATGTTTCAAGGTTGAAACTCTGGTCAGGATCTCTGGTCGGCAACTGAGATGCCTTCAGTGTCGATAACCGGCTCCACAACCTCAGCTCTCTGACTGGTTGAAAAGCTGCTGCAATTCGTGCAATTGCTTGAAGAGCAGACTGACAAGGGGCGGGTCGACGTCTGCACCAGAAGAAGAAGAAAAAAAACACGGTTTGGGGCTTGAGCCACACGTGGACGGAGAGTAATTGAAATGGAGTCTGAATGTAGGGGAAAGATAATAACGCGTCAAGCCTGGGTGGCTCAGGATAATGAGCTACATTTCAGACAATGCTGAGCCTGCAGAACACACACACACACACACACACACACACAACATGCTTTCAACACAGTGCAGGCATACTGAACACAACCACCTAGACAAAAATGCACATTTTTACACTAAAGATATTATACAAAATTTTATAAACCACTTTCACACACATAAACCCCCCAAACACACACAATATAGCAAACATCTGTTCTGTTCTTTTATGGGCAACAAAGCAACAAATACTCCACAAATCCAGACGCGTGTTCCTGCACTGAGCGCTCGAGCCCACACCGCCCCGAACACACAATACACATCCCATTACAGTGAGAAGGAGTCGAGGTGGTGGGGGGGGAGTTACTGAGGTGGAACACTTCATTTCACGCCTGTCCTCCCCTCCCTTCCCCACATCCCATCTTTCTCTCCTTTCTCTCCTCACTCTCTCTCTCTCTCTCTCTCTCTCTCTCTCTCTCACTCTCTCTCTCTCCCTCCACCATGCTGTAATTCACAGGCCTTCATCAGTAGCCATGATCGTCCTGCTGGCTCGGGTAATGAGAAGAAGAGCCACCCCGTTTTTCAGGAGCTGTCAGATGCATCTGCTTCGTTTACAACAACATTTAGAAGTCTTATTCTCTCCGGATATAAATTGTGTTGTAACTGATATTACTACTATGATATTACAAATTTTTATCTTCTTGTGTTGCTACGATATTGTATTTTTTTTTTTTTTTTAAATAATTAACTCAGAAGTTCAAACCCAGAATTATAGAATTATCTTTGATTGTTCTTTAAGAGTTCGATGGATAACTAAGGGTTCTTAGCATCCAGCTGGTTAGAAACCTATGTAATAGGGAAAGCTACAGCTATGGTTTTGGACTGAGGATGTACAAGCATACTCTTATGTACGTAACATTTATCAGGGTCTCTTTAGGAGAACAGGTTCTGTGTAGAACCCTATAACAGTGTGCTTTACTATCACTGAGGATGCGAACAAGCCTTTATCATCCAATGAACTCTTAAACAATCCGTCAAGAACGCTTTGTTTTTAAGAGTGTACCGAGTACCAAGCTAAATATTAAATGTGTGACAGGTTCTATTCATTAGGATAATTTTTTGTAGCACACATTTACCCAGTTAATATGTTAAAAAAAGGGTTCTTCAAGGTTTTTTTTTTAAGGGTTCAATGGATAATTAATGGTTTTAGCATCCTTAAAGGGTCCTAGCTCTGATTAGAAAACATTCTTTTGTAGAAAACGCTGCAGAAACAGCTTTCCTATTGCTATCTTCTGAATGGTACAGATTTTTATCTCAGAAGCACAAAAGGAAAAAAGCTCCCTACGTAGGCTATTCCCGAAGAGAACTATCGTGCAGGGATACCGATATTTTGAAGTGTTAATGCTAACGTTTTAATGATCGTTATAATTATTATATTGTCATTCATTGCATGGAACATCCTGATTTTGTCGAGTGACAGGGGTCACATTTACACACTGCTCCAGTTATTCAATTTATCTTTTCCTGGCTGATTCTGTCCAGAGAGAATTGGAGATGAGACGAGAAAAAGCTCAGTGTGTAATGAGCCGTAACCAGAACACACACTCTCACGCACACACACACACACACACACACACACACACACACACACGGTAACAGCTGAGTCTCTCTGACGCACACCTGAGTCTTTTCCAACCGAACCGTCTGTGTGCAGCTGAGCGACTGAGAGGCTACCGAACACAAAACACTTCACCCTGAAGCTACGCTGTGTGTGCTGTGTCTGAGTGCTTACAGGACATCACACTTGAGAGAGAGAGAGAGAGAGAGAGAGAGAGAAGGAGCAATAAATAAATGAATAAAGAAAAAGCATGCAGAAAGGAACGAATGAATTAAGAGAGAGAGAGGCAGAGAGAGAAAAAGGAAATGGATGAAAAGAAGAAAAAGAAGTACAGCATGACAGATAGAGAGAAAGACTGAGGAGCGAAAGATGCAGTTAAGGCTCTGGGCTAGTGATCGAAAGGGCTGACCTTCAGCCCAATTCTCAGTTGCTTTGGATAAAAGTATTTGCCATATAAAGCTGAGCTGTCTTCTATACCCTTAAAGGGTCTTCAGTTATCCGCCTGGACAAACCTTCAGAGTTTCTATGTGTGTTCAGGTTCAGAGTGTTTCCCTATCAGCATCCCAGGTGATCTTCTAGAAGATCGCGCCTAATAATTCTGGGTTTTGACTACAATGTCATAGTGAGGCAAGAAGATAGAATTAGAGATAGGAAGAGAGAGATAGAGAGAGAGAGAGAGAGAGAGAGAGAGAGAGAGAGAATAGTGGTGTATCAATACACAAGCCTCTGCTAAGCAGAATTTCATGACAAATGTTATGTTCAAGATGCAGACCAATCTAATTGACAGCCTCATAACAAACAATACGATATGACGTATTATCACAGCCCTAATAGATTCATAGACAGATACTGTAGATAGGGAGATAGACTTACATACATACAGACAGACAGAGAGATGGATATGCTACCACCATGACTGGACACTAACCTATTGCAGTGCATCGTGGGATTTCAGTACACTGCACAGCATCTGCATAGCTTTTTAAAACATGCCTACAAAATGGCAAACCTACACATCACAACAGTGCACTCTGTAGTGAAAATGGTGTGAGCTCTGGACAGAACGCTGGCGGAGAGACAATACCTTCTGCAGTACTTGTGAACCGGAGTATTTGGTGGCGATGGATTTGATTTCACCACCGAAAGCAGAAGCCCACAGTTTAACCCTGTGCAAAAACAGACAAGGAAAGCAGTTCATTAACCCACAACACTAAAAAAAAACAAAAAAACATTTGATATTCAGGGGATGACGTCACTGCACAGTAAAATCCCTAGTGTTGAATTAACACCCAGAGTGTGCATTTGTGTCCAATGGAACATGTTCTGTTCTGTTCTTTTCTAAATATCTTGTTAGAAAATCTTCCTAATTCAGGTTAAATGTTTGGATATACAACCATTCATGACAATTCCATCATTATGCAAATAAGTCTACGACGTCATCTGGTTACGTTTCAAGCATAGCCTACATTAGCAGTAAAAGTTGTACACAAATGTACACAAAATGCACCAAAACAGACTTGATCTTTTTTCTTTTTCTTTATTTTTTTATTTATTTATTTTTTTGAATGGCCATAAGTTTAACTGCAGAGTTTACAGAGTGAGTGTAATGAAAGTTATAGAAGCAGTAGCTACATTCAGGTTGTAGTTGCAAAACTGAACAGGTAGCCTACTGTAGTCCGTTATTTTATTTCAGTATTTCACCTCAAACACTTTTGTGACATCTAGCCTATTTGCAAGAAATGATGCAATAAACAAACAAACAAACAGATAATAACGAATTTAGCTTTTCGTCTGACTAACCCTCATACCTAATACAGTAGCCAACGACTGCAGAAGTATATCTCTATGAACTGTATATTAATTCTCCTAAATATGACACTTTGTGGGGTTTTTGTTGCTGTATTTCCGCGCTACACAGTGAACAGGTGCTCCAGCTGGCTCGCGCAGAGTTCATTCTCGGGCACGCGAGCAGGTTTTGAATTTGAATTTGAATTTGAACTTGAATGCGACGGTTAGAATCTAATAACGGTTACTTACAGGAGTGACGGCTCGGCTAAAGTACAGCAAAATGCCTTTATAAATATATATATATGTATATGTATATGTATATTCTACACATACAATAACAGCAAGCGAGATGAAATTCGGTTTCTTGCGTTAATTAATCAATATTAAAGGTAAGTAAGGTGAGTGTGGGGTTAGGTAACGTGTGCTAGTCGTGCTGTTCTGCTAGCTCGACTGGTCCGCTTTTAGCATTATCAAATAGCCTGAACAGGCTCGCAAAAGGACAAATAACTATAAATATTTACAAAATATAATCTTGCTAAGTAGCTAATTAACACCCCTGGTGCAGTCAGAGCAGGTGAAGGAGATCAGGATAAACTCCGAGACAGTTAGTTAGTGTTATTGACAGTTTACAGTAGGCCTACACAACCATGCATGGTTTATTATAAAGTATTATTATATACAGGTTATTTAGTAGCCTGTTTAATAGTTCTGACGCTCATCATCATCATCATCATCATCATCATCCCAGTTACAAGAGGAAACCTGGAAACCTTACTGGAGGTCTGAAGTTCACGAACATGTTTTTCTCTCCTAAGGTTAAATGATAAATTTCTGATGTTGTGTAGTGTATTTTGTTTGATTGTTGCATTGTTGTCGTTTTAAGCTACACATTTCAGGTCAGACGCACATTTTGTTTGGATTTATTGTCGTTTAGTTCCGCGCAAACAGAAAGGAAAATGGTTATACAGTCTGTTACCTTCTTTTGTAACACATTTCTTTGCTTTATTTTATTTTATTTTATGTATTTATTTATTTTTGAACACGGTGTTGAATGGAGGTGTTCATTCCTGCCAGCTGTGAAGTGGCACTGGAGATCTTTACCGCGTTAAATGAGCAGAAACTGCACCGTCCATTTCATTTCAGGGTGTAGTCCAGGTGCAGTTACAAACTCAGACCTCAACTCTTTATCTTTGATGAAGCCGTATGTGTAAGGAGAATTGTGTTCAAACGAATGAACTCGATTTTACTAGGAATATATATATATATATATATATATATATATATATATATATATATATATATATATATATAAAATAACACTTTCATAGTAAAATCGAGTTCATTCGTTCATTCGAGTTCATATATATATATATATATATATATATATATATATATATATATATATATATATATATACTTATGCATAAGTGTGCAAAATCCTGAACACTGCGGATTAGTGGACATTTTCATTGTTGCTTCAAAGCTCATGTGGAATAATAATAATAATAATAATAATAATAATAATAATAATAATTTGTAGCTTTTTTCCAATGTAAAACTTTAATAAATAGGCTACAGCGGGGTGGCTTAACCTATTTTAACCTACAATTTAATTTGAATAAATGAAATTTATCCTCTCATTCATCCAAAAACATTTGAATACATTAAATACATTTTAGATAACCTTTTATTTTGGGATAGATAAAAATAGTGAAATCTGTTATTAAACCTTCGACGCCGATAGATTCATTTGTTTTAAGGAAACATTAAAATATCTGTAAGTCGGTCCTACATTTTAACCGATATTGTCTTTAAGAAATTTTTCTTCTTGAACTATAGATACTTAGCAACCCTAAGATAGCACTAGGGGCTTTAAATGTGAGTGTGAATACACCCTGAACATTTCCCAGTGTTAAACACGTGTCGTGTTTATATAAGTCAGACTGGGTGCATATTAAGAGTTAATTCCGTTTTTAGAAAATCGTATTTCACGGTTCAGACTAAACTACAGTTCATTTCGTTAGTTTGTAAATAATACCAATAACACTAAGCACACTATTTCACTATTTCCAGTTACTTAACGCATTTCCAGAGCGGAAGCCGTCCAGAATCCCGCACACCACCGCACCGAGCACTCTCTTTTTTTTGCGTGTTCGGTGTTAGACACACAGCCGGTCACTGAGTAGCGGCGGTGGGCGGATTTGGGCTTCTCCAACGCGCGCGCTGATTATTTTCAGGTGATGGTGTGGTCTACGTGATCATTTTGCGCCGTAATGCTCGTAATTGGTCCTACTCACACTCCGAGCGGGATGCCGTGCTGTGACCCGCGCGCCGCCGCCGCCGCCGCCGAGCACAGCGCGAGCAAGAACAGCACCGGGCGCACGCGCAACTCCAGACCGCTCCGCAGCCGCCGCATCTTTTCACCGCTCCGTCGCCTTTTCTCTCTCTTTCTCTGTCTCTTCCCCTCTCTCTCTCTGTCTCTGTCTCGTTCTCTCCGGTTCTCAGCTCTCCCACACCGGTTCGCTGTCACACAGCTCACCAGCTCTTCTCCAGCGGAGGGAAATGAGCGAGCTGTCCATGGACCGAGGTGAGAATTTCTCCGGTTGAAACGGAGGACAGAAGAACGGAGGCGGGTGAAGAGTCAAATGAAGCGTTCAGCATCCGGCTGTTTCTATAATCACTGCTATACTCTCTCTCTCTCTCTCTCTCTCTCTCTCTCTCTCTCTCTCTCTGAGAAAAAAAATAGTACATACTAAACTGTACCATTTCGTGTAAGTGCTGCAGTGGGACCCTGAAGGCGACCTCTTTTGTAATCTTTAACATGTATCTGCATATAGAGGACATCTAAACATGATTTCCATGGTTTGCATCCCTGCTTCAGTGGCAATAAAAATGTACTGTTTAGTACCACTGTTTTCTCAGAGTGTATATACATGTACACACATATACGGTGGTGAACATTTCTGTTAGGGGACGTTTATTGAACATCTATGTAAGGAGTCTCTAGCGTCAGAGCTTTGTAGCAAGCAGTCGGCAGGTTTCCAGACCTCTTCAGGACTGATGAGTTTACGCTTTAAGGTGACAAGCTGTGGAGTGTTTTTGTGTTGTTAACTTCAAGAGAGATGAATAAGGAGAGGCTGGTGAGGGACCGACAGTTTAGAGCTGCCCTAGCGTAAGTGAGAACAGGAGTTCATGATATTACGTGTAACTGGGCCTAACTATAAATGGAGAAAAAAAAAATCGTAATCATTTGACAGATTGCTGTGTTATAAGAGGAATAAAACATTTCTTGAGATGCTGTTATAGGAAAGTAATAATCTGGGACTGTATCATCAACTCTGCTTCATCAGGTCATTGATTATTAAATATAACGGTTAATTTGTGAACTTTGAAGCTTATCAATATGTATGTACCGCAGATTTACATTTTGACTTGAGCTGTATTTCTAATGTCTCGTCTCTCTCTCTCTCATCTCTTATTGTCCTCTCAGCCATTATGACCGTTTTGTGTTTAACAGCTGTTCATCAGAATTCTACAGTGATCACGGTCGCCCTTCAGCACAAGCAGATGCGTCAGCCTCTGAAACTCGCCCTGGTCAATGTTTCCGCAGGCGATCCGGATCTGCACCGCACTAACAGCCGGTTTGCCATCTGCTGTGATTGACACCGCACGCCACTGCTGGAGTCCTGGAGTTGTAAGTATGAATTTGACTTAACACAGCTGATTTGCTTCGGCTTTTCATGTCATCAGATCAGGTCTCGTTTTAACACAACGTAGCTGGGCGTGACTTCATCCCCAGTAAAATCTTAGACCTTGTTTTTCGTTGCATAAACAACATTACAATCGGTGGAAATTAAGGTAAACATTTAAAAGCTTAAGGTCATAGAGATATTATGAGCTAAGATAAAGAACTGACAAATACTTGTATTCTGTGAGTCCAGAAGAGCTCAGAGTACTGAATCGCACCTGCACAGGTGTACGTGGCCTGTTCAGTACCTCTACTGGTGCTTTCACGGTCTGAACATAGTTAAACAGAAATAAAACCCCCACTACCGGAGGGAAGTGTGCGGCTGAGAAGATTCTCATAAAACCCATTTCATTTCCTTCTTTGGTCAGAAGTACGGTGACGGGGAAACGGGTAAACAAGTCTATTCTGCGTGTGTGCGTGGAAATCACAAAAATCACTCGCTGACGGAGAACACGACTCGAACCAACACCAGGAAGTGGACCGGGCATGCCATGTGAACGAGCTATTACTGTAGAACCGTGACCTCATTAGACACATGGATTAATATAAACCTGTGGCTTGAAATTCAAACTAAAATGGCCGTCCAAGCTGCTGTTATAGAAAATGATCTGAGAAATCAGCAGCTCTGTTGTATAAATATATACGGCCAGTTATAGTTTTAGGAATCCAGTGTACTTGCATGAATAAAGACGTGATGGACGGACAGACAAATTTTTTTTATGGTTTTCAGGATTAGAAGACAGAGGCTGTGTGGATATTAAGGATGATTTCGTTGGCGTGGTGAGACGGATGCTCTCTCGGCTACACAAACCTGGTGGCAGCGACAGCTGTACTGTTAGCCAGAACACCCACCAGGTGAACAACCAGGTGAGCCACACACACTTTAGTTAGGAAAAAGACATTCTTTACATTCCAGGTTGGTCCCTTTTAGAACGGTAGGACCACTAACCTTTCAAATAAACCCTTTTCTACAAGGGCATTCAGGCCTTATCAAAGTCGCTCAGATCCTTACGCTGCTCCATTTTTTCTGCTTCCAGCACATCAGCTTTGAGAACTGACTGTTCACTTGTTGCTTTATAAATATCGTTGTAATGAGGTCATCAATGACGACGTTTACATGGACAGCAGTAATCTAATTATTAACCTTACTCTGATTAAGGTAATATTGTGATTAAGGTGTTTACATGAGTCGCTTTTAGAATACTCCTTTCATGGTCCCGTTTTACATGTTATAGAACATAATTAGATTAACAGCCCGCATCATTACGTCACCGCGCCACGCCGTCCGACGTCCCTCTGGAATTTCACGTATGTACATACAGTTCGTCTTCGTTATGGGACCGTATACAGTTTTGGGTGTTTTATTCAAATTTTTTACAGACGCTTCAAGTGCGGTTAATTATTTGTCGTGCTGTACGTGCTAATAGACGACTGCTTGAAGCCGTGGGCTGCATCCCAAACCGCGTACTTACCGTCTATATAGTAGCCGAGATACATGTATTTTTCCCCACTACAGGCCTATAGTAGGCAAGTATGCGATTTGGGACGCGGCCGAACTCTCTTGTTCGCCGTAAAACGTAAAACTGCCGTGTGTGATCGTGTCCTGTCGCAAAATGCGGTGAAAACTCCCACACGACGTTCATAATGTGATTAAGGTGTTTACATGTCTGTAATACACGTCCATAATGCGACTAAAACAGGAGTACTCCACCTGTCTTAATTAGATTATTGCTTACTTCGATTATGACCTTAATTAGATTAAGGGAAGTAAAAATTGCTGTTTACATGGTAGTTTCTTAATCAGAGTATGGTCTTAATCGGATTAAGAGTGGATTATTGTTGTCCATGTAAACGCAGCTATTGTTATTCACTTCACCGATCAGTGGTTTTAATGTTGTGGCTGATCGGTGTATGCTTAAATGCTTAAATATTTATCTAATTCAGTGTTTAAAAAACACACACACAAAAAAAGCACGAGTCTGTTCAGCTGTAGGTCAATTAGAGAAAAACTCAAATCTTCAAATTTAGTGGAAATAGTGTACAAGCATTCAATGTACAGTGATGCCATCTGGTGGTTGATACGCACATGACACTGATTAAAAATCAGGATTTGGATCATATTGTGTTATAGATAGGCCTCTTTACCAACTATAATATAATCCAGTGACTATCTACGTACATCCAGCTACAGACACATTCGTCTACTGTGTGCACTGGGCCAAAAAATATAAATAAATGTGTTTATATTAATGAATAATAATGTATTATAATCGCACTATCCGGTGTGATCCAGATGAGGACGGTTTCCCTTTTGAGTCCGGTTCCTCTCGAGGTTCCTTCCTCATGTCGTCTCAGGGAGTTTCTCCTCACCACCGTCGCCTCTGGCTCGCTCATTAGAGACAAATGTAAATTTAAATGTAAATTTTATATCCGGATTCCTGTCAAGCTGCTGAAACCGAATTGTCTGAACTGAGGATTAATTAGAAAAGAAAGAAATGAAAGAAAAGCGAGGGACGTGCCATGTCAGATTTCCTTACAGTATTTGGTAAGGGCTTTGGCCAATACCGATAATCAGTCATTCTTTATATTTGGAAGCAGATAACCTATTGACTGATAAAGCTAAACCTTGATATAATTTTTTTGTGAGTCTGATAACAAAAACAAAAGGCAAACATATACAGTGGACAACTGCTTTTATTTTAAAACCTTAACTGTGAGGGAAACTAAAAGGGACTCACGTCTGCAGCGCTTGCCAACTTACTTCTCTCGTCAGTTCTGCGAAGGGCACAAAGATCGTCATCGCGCCTGTAATAAGCCCCCACTGATATGCGCGGAACGATGCGGGAAGCTCGTATCCTGGCCCATATGCACCAAGCGCCCGCGTCTGTGCTAACAGACTCGTCGTCGTGTGATACGGACCGTTCCAGCGTGTCGGAGTGTCTTCTTGGAGCATATTTTTTCGATGACCCAAGCTCTGTCTGTATCTCTCCAACACGGGAAATGGTGAGCTGAGAATGTCTGAAGTGTCAGACTGTCTTTCTCCCTCTCACCATACAGTCAGCGATGCTACGCTGGCTCGGCTCAGATCTCCTCTCTCTATGGTTAACTGAAGAGTATGAGCCGTGCAGCCGAGACCGTTCAAACCTCAGTCTTCCGTGGCCTTAGCCATATTTCGGACATTATCATGCAGCACGACATGCACCCTATCTACCGTTATGTTCCACTGAACTAGCATGCTCTCAAGTGCACGCGTTATGGCGGCGCTGGTAACGGGTTGAACTCGCAACCTTCCAGTCAGTCGGCCACCATCTTACCCACTGAGCTACCACTGCCCCGGCGGGTCACAATACATAAACATACAGAAACTTCTCTGTCCTGTGGCGGAAAACCTACCGGTCATTATAAAGCACTGACACTGGAGACTCCTTCCATAAAGGCTGTATAAACACCTGCTTATAGAAAGCTTCATTATATATATATATATAATTTTTTAATGCGTTTATGATTATCTTTAGTTTATGTGGGGTGTTCCACTGTGCAAGTCCTGTTACAGAAATCAACAGCTTCTGACCAATCACATTCGAGAACGCAACAGTGCTATGGTATAAAATATTATTAGTTGTTTTTTGGTAAAAATAAATAAATAAATAAATAAATTAGTGGGTATGCGAGTCAGTCCTGGTATTTTTATGTTTATTCAGTAATGCTCGTTAGAAAATAAAACTTCAGTATTGATTCAAATCAAGTCCGGGCCAAAAAAACAAACAAACAAAACAACAAGAAAAAAATAAAAATACAAAAAAGAAATGCATTGATACAAAACCTCGAGGGTTTTCATAAATCTGCTACGAAGAGAGAGAGAGAGAGAGAGAGAGAGAGAGAGAGAGAGAGAAAATCATTTTTACTTAAGAAAAACCAATACAGAGCAAAAAATCATGACTTTCAAGTAGTGAACATTATCACACATCTTTCCAGGATATTTGTACATAATATACAACCTTAAAGTTCCTTACAGCATTAATTACAAGAAGAATAATCATAATACTAATAGTAGTAATAATTCTAGAGTGAAAAAGGAATGAAAACACTTAAATTAAACAGACGTTTCTTTGTAAACCTGTTTATCACTTTAAGCATTTTTTCTTTAAAACCCGTTACCATGTGTCATTACGGTGAGGTGCAACTTTATTTCTCCTTCTTCCTCTTTATTTCCTTCTCGCATTGTCCCAGCATTGAAAGGTGAGATGTTAAATGACATGTAGTATGTATTTCACCAAAACGTACACACATTCACAGGGGGGGTGGGGGGTGTGGTGGGGGGGGGTGGGTACAAAAATCGCTTACCTTAATACACAAAACTCTGAGTAGAAAACAAGAGAAACTGAAATCACAGACGTTTGTGCAAAGACCAACAGCCATGTGCTAATATATAAACTCCCAGTGGTGTAGAATGAACCAAATATATTATCATATATATGTGTGTGTGTGTGTGTATATATATATATATATATATATATATATATAATATACACACACACACACACTCGTTTATTTATTTTTACATGTTATTTTCTTCAGGAATCCCTGACATGAGGTAAAAGCAAGTTGTTTTAAACTTTCAAATTTTTAAAAAGCTTTTTTAAAAAATAATGCATATTACTTTTTTTTTTTGTTTTGTTTTTTTTGTAGAGTAATTGCTACAAATAGTACAATGTGCCTAGAATGCGCATTGGTCCTCTCACAAGATATATTCACATAAAGACTGGAACACTATGTATGTACATATATTTTATCCTCACAAAACATTTCAGAGAGCCCTTTTAGATGTGCACATGCAGTGGTGAAACCCACGATTTTTTTTTTTTTTGTTGATTTTTTTGATTTATTTATTTATTTTTTTTCACGACAGTGTTCGGTTGTCTGAAAGCACAGTAACTCGCTCAGCAGATCAGGAGATCAGTCCTGTAAGGTCCCTTTTCTCCAGCGCGCAGTCTGTGCTGAAACCAAACACTTCAAGGCAGTGCCTTTGCAGTCAGACTTTTAAAGGAAAAATATATATATCTCTCTCCTCGTGATCCGGTGTTTCGTTTAGTGTTTTGGGAAGTGATGAAGTCCGCCTGGAGAGAAAGCCTCGTACGTAAAATACTTGAAGGGATCAAATACTTTTGGTGGGGGGGGGGGGGGGGAAAGAAAAATCAATGGTCGAAACACTATGGCCCTGATTTACTAAAGTGTTGTGTTTGTGTAAACACCCGCACAAACATGGTAACACCTGTATATAAAAAAAACAAAATGCACAAGCTGATCAAGGAGGATCTTTCAAACGCACAAAATAGCACGTCGTCCGGTTTTTTCATTTTCCTCAGCGATTTTGGGGCAAAACACAGGGTGGTGTCTGTACAGGTGGATCGATTTAGCACCAGAAAGTCACTTCGCAAAGGCGCAGATTAGTGCAACCTAACCGCGGGTATCATACTCGCAGAAGTCCGCTTCCGCTAGTCGAGGACAAAACAAAAGATTACACCGTTCTATACGTTTTCCTAACGAGAAAGTTTCTCGACGTTATGGCTTATCATCTCAAGTTTAAAATAACGAACAGATCATTAGCTGCGACTAATAGCTGTGTCGGTCATGGAACGTTTCGACTCGGATGTTCATATTCGAGGTGTTGTTCAGCCCGTTTTAAGATGAATGACGAGGCAGCGTCTACGTGATTCCGTTACAGGTAAAAAGAGGTAGAGAGCAAGACCCAAGCAGATTCCTCACTCGTAAGGTGTACAGGATATCGTTATCGGGGCGGGGATGATAATCCGATCAGCCCGAGAGGAGACAGACCCGTAGAGGAATACGATATGAAAGGTTAGGTTGTTCCACACAGTCGTGTTTTATATCGTATTATAATTTGTTACAGCGGCTCGCATTTGTAAGCTGATTATCAATTCACATGAATAATTCGGTATTTATATATGTATATGTGTATATATATATAAATATGAAATATTCCCAGAGCAACGTCGATTTCACATTAGACATTCAGCACAGCGTTTAAACAGAACCCGGTCACGCCGTTACGCCCGTGAGCCGAGTTTGAGTCTTACTCTTCCTGGAGTGTCTTTGAGGGCTATCGAGCAAATGACACGTGCCGAAACCTACGTTACATACCCTTACCGACATACGCTTTTCACGTGAGGTCATTTATGCAGTTATTTGTAAATCACTGGCGACATGATTAATTGATCCCTTCGCATAAAAACATGAGCACATCTTATTCAGGCTGTTAGTAAATCAGGGCCGTCGTCTTCCTTTGTTAATGGAGGTATATGTATAAGCCAGAGAGACAACGAGTCAGACAGATAATAAGAACAGATATTGCTTTGCCACTCCAGCCCTGCCCTGGTCGACGGTTCCACTTTGGGGATCGTCACACCCCCAGCGGGCTCCTTTCAGTCCGTAGCGCTAAAGGGAAAATGAGACTAGCACGTGCCGGCGTCGGCCATCCTCTCAGTCTTTAGTCGTAATACGCGATTTTAAGCAGCATCGTCGAAAGCGTAAGAGCATTTGACGTCAAAACCTCCTGTGCACGATGAATACACAACGAAAACACTGGGGGACCGAGCCTCCTCGGTAACACAATAACACAACCACATGTACCACAGCTCCACAAGCCCTAAAGAAGTGTCCAGCAGCGGAGATTCCTACTTTCATGGAATTTCAGGGAAGGAATGGGTAAAGGTGCTGTTTCGTGTAATCTCTCACACACACACACACACACACACACACACACACACACACGCACACACATACAGAGAAAAAGATGAAATGCAAAACAAAACAAAAAAAGAATTTGCATATCTTCTGCAGGTGTGAGATGAATTTCCTCTCGTTAAAAACCGCTTTCCCGCACACAAACCCAGTAAGAATGCATATGAGCAAAAATCCAAATCTTTTTTTAAATTAGAGTCCCGTATCTAATGAGTTCACACACGTTTTTGTTTTTTTCTCTCCACAATACAGTAACATCAATTAGCATCAGTATTGCTGATTCCTTTTTCCTACAGTACATAATTACAAAATATGTCTCTTTCCAAAGTTTCTTTATAATTTATATTACAATTCATTTACAGCATAGTAATTTTTACGAACGCCCAAACAGGCTAAACCTAGAGTTAAAAAAATAACCTGCCTGCTAGTGCATCCGACACAAACGCTGCAATGTCTCGTTTTATTTATTTATTTATTTATTTTAAAAAGGTATCTAATTTCCAGATTTTAAAAAGCAATAAGATCTCTGTGACAAGTCCAGAATGGTCTTAGTGGTGTTAGTTAGTTATCTAAAGAGTTAACAATTCTCATCGACCTTTTAATGAATCGGTGGAAACTACAGCCTCTACGGGGAGATCTGCCGTACTTAGCTTGCATTGAAAACATGCGTGATATGCAAAAACCCTTAATAAAGTGACTGAGGTAATGACATTTTTAATCTGATTGTCATCACCTTGGAGAAGATACCGACGGTCCGTAGCCCGTAGTGACAGGACAAGCCGCCAGTCACAGTTCAGCACGGACTTCATCATCAACTTAGCGGCAAGCTGCGAAGCATCACCATCAGGAGTGTGACAGAGTGGAACACTGTTCCCTGGCAAAGTGACCCCAACCCCAACCCCCCGGGCCTGTGATGGATATGCACCTCGACCAATAGGGAGAGAGTAGGCGGGGCAAGTGTGTCCTTACTCCTGGTGCCTTTCTACTCCACTGGAAAGGAAGGCACTTCTTTTGGTTATAAGCCAATAGATGCATTTCAGTTTTGTGTGACGACTAAGTCCGTTAGCTTTGGCTGCTAACCGGACGCTATAACGTGGTGATGCATATCATTTCGTCCGCCAAGTCCTCCTCGTAACGAGGCCGGGAATCGGCTTCTGGCTCTTCGTCGCTGTAGTTGGCCGAAACGTCCTGCACGTCGTACTCTATCTGAGTCATGACTGGGTACACGTTAACCCCGTTGACCCCGGGCATGACTCCGCCATTCAGCAGGTGGCTCGCCGCACTTTCCATCTCATCTATGGTCATGTCGCAGGCGTCTGCGATCTCGTGCTTTGTAGCCGCCACAAACTTTGGGTCCTTAGCGTATCGGCCCAGTCCTTCAGATATTAAAACCTGTTCATCGTGAAAAAAATACACACACAAAGTCAAACCGTCAGTCATTATAGCGCTCGATGCATCTAGACACCAGGCGTGTTATATTTATGTTGATGATTCTATATCCAGGAGTACAGCACAATTTGGTGATTTTCCCGCTTGAACACACCTAATAAACCTGCTAGTCAACTAGTTATGGTAAAACAGGTTCTGAGCAGGGAACTAAACTGTGCCGGACTGCATAGAACCTTCCAGAACCTCTAGAACAAAAAAAGACTTGATTTTAATCCAAAACTAGTGGGCATTCACGCAGGAATCCATGCTACCACCACCAAATAGCCCACGCAGAATACCACTTGAAAACATTCACAGTACATTTATAAAAATAACTGTGGCATACACTGTGTCCCTGCGCGACAGAATTTCCAACCAAGTGCAAATACGGGCGAGGAAATGGCGGCCCCTAGACTCACCGCCTCCACGAGGCTGGTGGCGCTGCCTCTCTTCTGGTGGTACTGTTTCCGGTACTCGGGTGGGATTTTCAGGTGCACCGGCGAGTAGGTGCTCTGCTGGTACTCCGGGTCATCCGTGTACCACGAGCTCTTCCTCACCGAGCAGTAGCTGCCACCCATGCTGTCCCGGTGCGGACGGTCCACACGGATCATGGGTGTGTAGTAGGGGGTGCGGTCTTTACTGGCAGGCGTGGCAGGAGGCGTGGCCCACGAGCGAGTGGAGCGACTAGGTGAGAGTCTGTGAGCTCTACTCCAGTCAAGCCCTGCTACTGCCATCACCTGAAACAGACCAAAGGTCATGGATACAAAAGACCACTACTCTGCTGATTTCATTTAATTTAACAAGTCTTTTAGGTCAAACATTAAAACAGGCCGTGATAAACAGCATGAAAACAAGCCTCTAATAATTACCTGTAACTTCAAAGCAAGCTTAACAACTCCATCAGCGACAAAACCCTACGTTCACACTAGCAACCGTAGAAGCCAAAATCTATAGCCTACATCTCCCTTCATGATTTACACACCAGGATTTTTTTAGAACGGGATTTTGATTTAAATGTCGCGTACTAGGCTTCGTACTAAAAGTTCAGATTAAAGCTAGCCGACTATACTAGCAATGCACACTCACCAGAGGCACAGACCAGCATCTGCTACTTCCTTCCAAGCTTTTGTTTTTTTCTATACACGTTTCCTGTCGTTTATGACCGGATAAGATGAAACCACGATTATAAGGTTTTCTTTCGATTTTTGGGCATCAAACAGTAAATATGAACTTACCGCCTGTAGGAATTCAAGTCCGCTCCATTTCATGCACATAGAAAATGGATGGTTGCTTTTCGCATTGTAGCTTGCTATCGTGTAAGTACGGACAACCGAGAGAAGGTTGCAGCTGGTTGTATGGAGGCTCACGAGTAACACAGCTGTTCGTCTGGCCTGAATATTTAACTCTCATTACGTTCTACTTAATGGACCCTTCGCTTTAATGGACCCATTTTTTAAATGCAGCAATAATGCAGCTATACCTGATGTTGCATTAAATGAAGCGGAAGAGCAGTCCGTTGGCGAGGAAGCTCATCCTGGCTGCTCTGCCTGCGCAGACACTCAAAGTTGAAAGACGGCCTCCGGTTGCCTGGGTGTGCGATGGATAAAGTGAGAGAGTGACCGATAAAGACGGAATATTGTTATTGGTCACCAGTGAGTTCAGTCGATTTATACGTGAATTAAATGCACTGAAGCGGTCTGATATAAAAAATGTCTACCTTGTGGCGTGGGAGGAAGCTGCCGTCTCTTTGGCGACCTATACGATTCGTGGTAAAGGGGCTGCTCGTCATCGTCATAGTAACTGTCGGGGTGGTGGTAGCCACGGGGCGTCTCGTACTCCTGATCGCTGCTGGGATACCTGGGCGGGAAGAGTTTTAAAGCTCGGTGAAAGTGACTAAAAACAAATCTTATTAAGTGGCAACAAAGATGAAGACTTAAATCAAACCGACACTGTTTATTTATTTATTTATTTATTTATTTATTTATTTATTTAGAGGAGTATCATCTACATGGAACGACGATAACCCACGAGCATTGATCTAATGTGCAGTGGTGATACCTGTCTCCCGACAGCATGCCGTCCTCTTCATAAAACTCCTCTCCGCTGTAGTACTCCCCAGAGTAGCGGTCTTCATCAAAATCCTCCTCACGACGAATAGTGGGTTGGCGCCGGATGCTGCCACGTGGCCTGTGCGGAAGGTCAGAGGTTAAGAGAAGGACAGACTATCTGTCACCGCGCAAGCTAAGAGCAGTATGACCATGCAGGGCCATGCCATGCAAAATCCCACCGGGGCAGCGATGCAGCAAGTACGTCCTCGTCAACAAACAAGCACGGCTTCTTTACGACATCGGCACGGGTGTCTGAGAGCCGTGTTCACACCAAGAAAGTCTAGACGCAGACATGGCTATAGTGCTAGTGTTGTTTTTGGAATAGTTTGTCAAACAGACATGAAGCCTCATCGGAGTCTGCACTTTGTGGGTGGATTCCATATAAAAGGTTTGAATCTATGTTAATTCTGATTGCACCATCACCTGGTACACATGGTCACAAGTTGGTTGTAACTTCTGGGCACAGATTAAACACCACTGCACTGAGAGGTCATAAAACTGAACTTACCCTAAAGCTGGGAGTAACATTTTAAGCCTTGCTGGGGGCTAATGTAAAGTGAAATTATTGATCATTTCTACGGCAACGTGAGATTATGTAATTTGCCAAGTATAGCAAATTGGTGCACCTCGTTTTTGTTTACAGTGCATTAAAACCGCTTATGTTTCTTTACAGCCTTACACTGAAATACAATAACTGATAGTTCTTTTTTTTTTTTTAATCCGTTGAAGAAATACTTCATAATGAATAAGGAATAAGTTGAATAGTGGAATTACTGTTATGTTTTCAGTTTTGAATATCTCCTCAATGATTACAGGCTGTCCAGGCTCTGAGACAGAAAAGTAGACCCAAACTGTTGTGCTACCTTCACCATGCTTCACAACTGGGATGGGTTCCGTTTTGGTTTTTTTGTTAGCGTGCAGCTGTTACCTATGAAGAGTCTCGGGCCATGAGGACGAGCACTCTGAATGTAAAGGTTTACATCTGGAGGAAAACAGGCCCCGCTCTTCATCTGGCCAATTCCATCCTTTCCGTGAAGCATGGGGGTGGTAGCGTCATCCTTTGGGGATCGTTTTTAGGAACTGTTGTCGTTGTTACATACAGTTTCACATGGATCTTTAGTTTGTGCGCTGGGCATATAGTCCTCTCTAAAAATCAGTCTTAGCTATTACCTATGTAGCAGCTGAGACCGCTTTAGTTAAGACCTGTTGATGTAGCTGGCCCAGAAGTTATACAGAACCTAATCTACAACCCACTGGAAATGTAGAATTTTCTGCTAACTCAAATTTTAAGGAGTCTAGACTTATTTGGTTTGGCAGTGACACAGGGGAAAAGCAGACTAGCGTACAGGCTAGCCTAAGGCATCGATAACTTTCTTACTTAAAGGACAACTCCAGCTCCTTCAGAGCCATTATGGTTGCCTATTTAAAAACATTTTATTCATAGGTTTCCAATCAGATTTTACAATTAGGGGTAATCCTAAAGGAGTCATCCTTTAAGGCTAGCATTTTAATAGTGGTCTTTATTTGCCCAGCAGGCACATGCAGCAAGCCTTAGTCTCATGCTCTCCGATCTATCGACCAATCACAACACAGATTGGTTAATAGCTCATTTCTGTTTGGTCAGTTTAAAATATAAGGGGTTTGTGTTGAGAATTTGAGCAGAGAGAGAGAAGAGAACGTTAGAAGACAGTAGTTCCGCTTTCCGTCCACCAGCTGAACGTGTTCGGAACTTCTAAACGCGGTAATACCTGCTAGAGGAGCGTGCAGTACCTAGTGAGGAACATACCTAATATAGGTCTCATAGTAGCGCCTTCTGCTCCAGAAGGTAGAGAGAAGGTTAAGAGAAAGCATTTAAGGTAGGAAAGAAAGACAGAAAGGTTGAAAGGGCACAGAAGGAATGGACGTGAGAGGGTTACATATATAGCATACGGTGTACGAGGTATATACAGCATTATTATATATGCAGAAGGATGGTGGTGGGGGGTTTGAAGGATGAAACGCCATCTGTACTGCAGTCTGGATATACTGAATTATCGCCTATGTAGGTCATTTAATCCAGAAGCTACAATACAGACGTATAAATCTTGAACATGAGCGAAAAGGAAACCGGGGCGAATGGGAACAGGAGGCCAGGTCGTCCCTGAGCCGGAACGAGAGAAGGTGATGTTTTAAAACATGCGGCAGGAAAAGCAGAATAAATACGATAACGTTTAAGGGTGACGATCAGACAGTATGGGTGATGAGGTTAAAAGTCACATCGTCGGGAACACAAGACGTATGGGATGGAAATAACGCATAATATTGAAAGTGTGCATATTAAGTCAAACTTTAGGGTTTGAAAAAATGAAGAAAATAACCAGTAATAACCAGTTTGGATGGAAATGAGTTCAATACTGCATATAAAATGGGAATTAGCTTTCGATTAAGTGAAAGCAACACCACGCTTAAAAACAAGAAATGTGCCATCTTGGAGAATGACTAGTGTTGTGTGTTCACCTCTGTCCGTTTGGCGTTCTGGGCTTTTCGTATTCCCCTGGGTAGTACGGTCCGGTGTAGCCGTTCGCCGGGGCATGCTGGTAGTAGCGATTATGGCCTCCATTGGGCAGGCTGGACATGTTAGCATTGTTCAGATTGATGTTGGTGGACTTGGGTGACTTGCTGTAAGAATTGTGGTGATTGTGATGATGGTGATGGTGGTGATGATGATTATTATGGGCCATGGCGTTGGCGCGGTCCAGCCGGCCCACAGGCTGTTCCATGTCGGCGTAGTGCGCGGGAGGATGAACCTGTAGGGGGCGCTGCGTGGCGTTGGTCTGATGCCCGGAACCTCGGTGGGGGTCGCCGTTGATGTGGTTAATGTGATTGCCGAAAAGGCCACCGTTTCGCTGTTAATAAACACCCGCGAGTGTGAGATGACGAAGCCATTACATCTCAATAAAACTGTGGTATAGTTATGTCAGCTGATGTCTTTAAAAAAAACACAGCGAACAGAAAAGAAGCTGGTTAAATGGTTCATGGTATGAGTGAATCTGATGAACTAATATATCCTCTACCTTTATTTATTTATTTATTTATTTTTAAAAGCTATTTTGGGAATAAATCAAAATACAAATCAGCAAATGAAATATCACTGTTTACTTCTTTACCATCTACTGTCTCATCTGTAATTCATTTGATTTAAAGTCTCCTGTGCAATAAATTCGTGAAATTGTAAATATTTATACTTGAAGGTCAAAATCATTAGCCAAACACCAGCGGAACACATTCCTCTGTAACCCCACTAATATTAGCCAGCTCAGCCTCCTTTCTTCCAAGAAGGCTGTCACTAAATTTTGTCTGCACCCTGAAAGCTTTATAGGCAATCATATGTTACCACGGAGAGCCAAGATCTAGCTGTCAGTTCAATCTGGAGAAGAAAAATGCCCCAAAGCTGCTCTCCTGTAATGGATACTACAAAAGTGGCAAATTGAGACATTGATCAGTTGTGCAGAAGGAGCTTGTAAAAGTGTGAAGTCCTTTACCCTATAAATCTCCTCGTCCTCCTCAGGTATAAAGTCTACTAGCTCCTCATCCTGGAGGTCACATGATATGGCACGGCGGATTTCGGGCCCAATATCATGCAGCGTGCGGAGACCAGCCTGGAACCACGACAACACAGGAGAGCTAAGAACCGGAGCAGCTTTGCCAAGTTCACACGGACGGGAGACACACACAGAAAAGCTCTCACACACTAGTGTCAACATGTAACAGGTAAGGGACATGACCGCTCTCGACAACAGGACAGCGTCAGACAGGACAGTGTGTTAGACATGAGAATGTTTCACAGGAGACAGGACAAGGACAAATCCCCTCACACACGTACCAGCGGAGAGTACGAAAACGCCACACGCCTTCTTCGTTCTCTAACTACACGTGGCTAACGATTACAGCAAGTGCTAAGATCTGCTCAAACAAAACAAAACAAAACAAAACAAAACAAAACAAACAGAAAAGCACCGGAGACGAATTTAGAGTGAATTTAAAAAAATGGGTTCCCCAAAAAATGCCGTCTTCTACCAAAAGCGTGAATGTGATTACACGTGTGGTGATGGTAAAATGGCGATGGAGACAATGAAGATGAGAAGAGACTGTGAAGGGCATCTAATAGAAATGGATTTAAATAAACATGCACACAGCATTCAAACATACAGAAAACGCGTACGTACACGTGCACATCGCGAACATGGTTCGACTGGGGCATTCGTACTCGAGCTGTTCAGGGTTCAGTTAAACAAAGCCAACACAGGACACACGATCTGCGTGCAAACTGACTCTGCCGCTGTTTCGCCCTCCTGCGGCTATTTATTTTTTATCGCAGGCGGGGGGTGCGTTTCACCCCTGCTTCATCGTACCGAATTAAAAGACACGCGTTTCCTACGGCCAACAGTAGATGGTGCAATTTAGTAGAACTGAGAACGAAGCGGTACCAGCTATGCATCGGAGCACCTGCGCATGTACGTCGCAGTGACCGCGAGGACAGCGACTCGTTAATAAGAAGACTAATCCGGTTCCGTAGTTTACCGCCGTCATTGTCGAACATTTTTGACAGCCAGGGAGGCACACTGTAACTTGCAAACAATAACACTGGCTGTCTAATGAATGCTAAGTGATTATTTTAGTATGTTATAATACGATTATCATTGTTATCATTTTTTTTTTTTTTTTTACAAATCTTGTTCTCGATACAAGGCGAAACTGGCGATACCGATAGCGATTTTTATTTTAGCTTGTGTTCCAGAATATCTTTTCAGCCTTGCAGTCTAGGCCAGGCATCGCTTACGAGTTATCTCGGACCGAGATGGCCGATATCTGTGGTGAAGCGTTTGCAAGTGTAATGCCTCCTGGGCCTGTTAATTGCTGAATTGATTCAAAACAGCTAAAGTGATCATTTTCTGTAGCGTTAGACGATTGTACAATTTGGGACTTGTAGACTTCCCTGTAGAACCAACAGCAACCCCGCCCCCCCGCCCCCACCACGTTTGTTTGTAACGGACAACGATACCCAGCGATAAATGGTAATGGACACACCGTGGGCTGTTGTTTGGCTGTTGTATGGAGTATAAATATCACTGTGTTCCCTTTGTTTAAAACATAATTCAGTCATGTTTCTTTAAGCAGAATTCTTTCAAAAATTAAACACTGCAATACCTGACCAGTTCTCAAAACCACAAAAGACCACGCAAAGAATTCTGCTTAGAGAAAAATTCCCGTATTAACAATGTTGTGCCAATCGTTTTAGTTTCACAGCATTTCAGGCTGAGAGGGAAACTCGTGCAGATGCTGAACAGATGTTTCACCTAGCGCTTCGCTTGCTATAACGATTCATGCTCCCTACTAGTGGACTGATAATCAGGCGAACACTCAGAGACCCGACTTTGTCACTTCGGGGGTTCTTCATGTAGGAAGTAAATAAAATCTAGCAGTCTGGCTGCCTGTATGTGATCTTTAAGAATGTAGGTCCTGTTATTTATTTCTGTAATCATTTCACTGTTGAATGCAGTGGTGTCGGGTTGCTTGAGTAATAGTTTAGCGATACTCTACATGCTATATAATTCATATTTCACGGCCAATTTGTTGTTACAGCCTGTCCCTTCTACATCACTTTTTCTAGCACGTATCACACCGTGTCTTATAATCCGGAAGATATACGTATTCGATGGCTTTTATTTAGCAAAACCTGTTACAATAAGACACGTCTGAAAGCAACTCCAGTGCAAAAACATTCAAGCATACACACATGCAAAAGCATTAACCACGTGACTTGTTTTGTTTATTGGCAGATGCGCGAGATGCACGAAGCGCAGCTGAACCCCAATCCGTTATCTGGTCTATCGTAACCGCAGTGTGCATGTCTCGTTTCATCCACACGCTCTGACTCACCTGCAGCGTGATAGCCGTGTTGTTCTGGGTAGGATGCACTCCTACAAGTCCCTCCTCTTTGCGTTTCTTGAATTTCCTAAAGTAGTCCTGTATCAGGAAGGTGGCATAG
>NC_071275.1:20241514-20254014 GCF_023375685.1 Ictalurus furcatus
CTGTGCTGTTGTCTTGTCTGCGCTCTTCTACACAGTGCTTTTAGTTTCCCAAATGAGGGGTCTGTGCCAGAGCGTTATCCGGCATTAACACTAACCCGGGTTCCCATTACAGTTAGCCTCGGAGTTGTAAAAACCTCTCACGTCGCCATCAAAGCTCTGTTTTGTGTACCAGTCTTCTGGATTTTCTAGATTAGTGAATACTTCTGAACATGTGCTCAGTGAGTTTTTCTGATTTGAGACGCAGCTCATGACAAGGGTGGGAAGTTTTCTTTATTATGAGAGAAAATCCATCCATCTGGGGGTTCGGGAACCCCTTCTCGTAGACCTTTCTGCTCCGTTACGCTGGAAAAGAGCCATCGAGTAGTTTCATAGTGGACGTATCAATTACGTGTATCGGCAGTTCACGCTCAACGGCTGTAAGAGGACAAATATTATCGTAACGTACGGTATATCAGACTGGAGAGCAGTAGATGTCAGGAGCGCTCTGTGTGTGTGTGTGTGTGTGTGTGTGTGTGTACCAGGAATGCACAAAGCATGTAGAATGTGATGAAGTAGACAATTGCGAAGCCGCTGCCGCAGGTCATCTCCTCTCCAGGATTATAGTCCGACTCTGGGTCACAGAGCTTCCCGGATAGACACGCCAGCATGATTTCCTGCCACGCCTCACCTGTGGCACATCTAAACACACACACACACACACACACACGTCAACAAGACTCCTAAAGAATTCCGACTTGTCGATTCATTTGATTCAGAGTTCGGCAGGACAGATTTGCTGATTGGTTGTGTTCAGCGTGCAGCGAAACGCTGACCTGAACAGCAGAAGCACAGCTTGCAGAAACGTCTGGAAGTTGTTGTTCCGGTTGATTTGTGTGCCTTCCACCATGGCTATCTTCCCAAATATCTGTAACACACGCAGACGGAACAGCAGAACAACTGTAAGGCTCCAATCTGAAACTGCTGCTTAGAGTTCAGGATCATCGACGAGCGGAGATAGGCAGTGATCCGGGGTGAACGGGGCAGAACAGTTCTAGAAACTTCCTGACAATCGCACAGGATATTCAGACTAAACCGAGTTCGTTGGGGTGCGACCGTGACGGAAAGTTAGTACGCAAGCCCATCACACGTGTAAGTGGATACAGGCTTGGTTCCAGTTAAGAAGCTCACCTGCATGCCGATGACGGCGTAGATGAAGAACAGCATGGCGATCAGCAGAGCGACGTACGGCAAAGCCTGCGTGCGACACAAATAAGTCCAGATAGAATCCCAGCTATCCGATACTATAGCACTTACTGTAGTGTGTGTGTGTGTGTGTGCGCACATCTATAGGTGCCATAAACTCCCCTTAAACTCGAAAATGTGGGGGTTTTTTTATATATATGGGATAAAACTCCTCTCTTCTTCTGAATCTGATTATAAAGGGGTGGTGAGTGTGTAAAAATTATTATTTTTTTTAAAATCACACAGACCTGGAAGGACTTGATGAAGGTCCACAGGAGCGTACGAATTCCCTCCCCCCTGTTGAGCAGCTTGACCAAACGCATCACTCTGAACAGCCGAAAGAAGGTAATGGAGATGCGGGCGTTTTCTTCTACATTCTGTAGGGGCGGAGTCAAGAGTTCATGCACCAATCAGAGCAGAGAGAAAGAGAAATCACAAAGCACCTGGCTGTGCTTTAGCCACCCGGCCAGAAGGGGGCACTATGTACTAATGCTGCTGTATATTGGTTATCTAGTGGTCATTATGACGGGAATTTATGTGCACAGCAGGACTGAAGCTATCTGATTGTTAATCAGGATATCAAATGTATATAACGCTGGCCAGACCTGCAGCATCGCCAGGCACCTGCAGCATGAGTCAGTCCTTAAACAGGAAGAGGAAGTAGGAGCAGGAGGGCGGGGCATGCTGGATTCAAAATAACCTGGCCATACTTAACTGCGTCGGCACAAGCATGGCACTCTAAACCTCGCGTCACTGCATGCGAACCTCTGGGACCCAAAGCCCATGGGTCAAAGGTTAACCTGTGGTCACATCCTTACCTGGCCTGACCCCATGTAAGGGGGGGGGAGGGGCGGGGGGCGTCAACATCATGCAGCAGTGTCAGCACTACAAACGTGAGGGGGTCGTTGACCCCACAAACACACACACACACACACACACACACACTCACACACACACTCACACACACACACACTCGCTGACACGTTTGCTTGACACTTTTTTTTTTTTACTCATTAAACAAAACAGCAAAAAAAAAAAAACAATGAAAGCAAACCCAAAGACAGAGCAAAATAAAACTTAAACTAAAAAAGTCAACTTAACCAACAGCAAACCAAACGTATGAGGATAAAAAACGAGGTCAAGTCTAAAATAAAAGGAGGCGGAGTTATCAGAAAGAGTTTACAGCAAACATAAATAAATAAATAAATAAATAAAGTCAGAACAGAATCTGAACGGAAACCTGATAAAAGAAGTTATGATACTTAGAGGTGAGGCCCAGTAGGGGGCGGAGTATCTTACCCCCGACTCATCCACCTGTGGAGCCTCTGTGGGCTTTAAAATTAAAGAGCTGCATTAATCACTTACCCACACACACACACACACACACACACACACACCTCAACACACCTCTTAACCATTAAACACACTCTCATCATTATGCATTATGCTAAATCATGTGAAGCAGAACTACGCAACATACAGAGGCTTCTATAACACATCCGACTACAACGCGAGCTCACATCGACCCCCGGATCACTACAAATGTCAACCCGGGTACCTGCTGTCTACATCTGGGCCACTGGGAACTGTTTATTTTATTTTATTTTATTTTATTTTGCACTGGAACTACCAGGCAAATGCGTGCTAACAAGTTTATCATTCATACTGAATTCCACGCCACCTCATAACATAACAAAACAACAACGGAATCTCAGTAGGTAAAAAAAAAAGAAAAAGGCAAATAAAACAAAGAAGACCAAAAAACACATGTATAAAGCCTGAAATATTCACACAATTTATGTCTTTGATGATATTTATATATATATATACACACATTTGATGTGTAAATATGAAAGAAAGCTGGTCTTGGCTAAATAAAAAAGGAAAGAAAAAAAAACCAAAGTTTAACAGCAACATTTGTAAAAGGCGGAGATGAATTAGACGAAACACAAAGGGCCATGTCTACTAATGTTTTGCGCCGTCTTTGTGTTAGAAGCCAACTTTTACTGAGTGTAGATTTTGCAGTAATTTGACGTGTTTTTTTAGTGCGAGTTCAGACGGGATGCACAGATACATGACGCGGAGGAGTTTTTATAATGGATGAAAGTGCGAGTGAGTGTGTATGATAGTACAGTATGCCTGTGCGTCCTGCTCTTCTCTTCTCCCGCTCGATAGTTAAATGAACATCCATAAAGATTAAAACGCCCTGTGTTCGTCACACTAGCCCTCACCAACTCCTCTCTAACGGAGTTTCAGCTCGATCGTGTTCTCGGTACCGCTTTCGGTCCGTGGCGTTCTCCGCTGCTGCCATTTCAGCCCTCTGCAGTTCTCGGGTCTCTCCCGTGACGAGTTCAGAACCACAGACGGTTCCTGAATGACCCGAGTGCGTTCTCTTCAGGTGTCCCTGCGTTTTCCACCTTAAACGTGTGTCCTGACAGGTAACTATGCTCAGAACCAGGTTATTTTGGCGTGCATGTTTGCTTGTGCATTCGTATTAGAAGACCACTCCCAGCAGTCTGCTAAAAGTCCGTCATTTGTAATTTGTCTTCATTTAATTCTCGGTTCCGATACGGTTTCTGGACGCGGATCTGTTGGGTAGCGTCGTCTGTGGTAATTCCGGTCGATTAACCCGGGCGTGTCCACACACTCGTCGTGCTAAAATTTTCATGTGCACTACACACACCTTTATCAAAAGCACTTGTTGTGGGGGCGTGGTCATTGTAGTATGTGCTTGAGTAGGTCACATGACCATAACACATTTATAGGCTGTACCTGTGCTACAGACCCAGTAACTGACCTAAAACCCCGGAAGCATCTCTGCGTTCTCCGACACGTCCTTTTAAACATTTTCTACATTTTATCGTTCTGCTTTTAAACTCGGCCTTGGTTTCGTTTTGGTTTCAGAAGGAGACGATAGCACAGAGCGAGCGCTTCCTGGAGTGTCTTTATACCTACAGGAAGTAACGCAACACGGGAATTCAGACGGAATTATAATTCCCCAGTAGAGATTCTCCAGTAATAATGACATTACACCTCGCCCCGCCCACCTCGCCGTGTGTGTAACCCAGTCCGAACAGCGCTTTAGTAAACATGGCCCGCTGTAGGAACAGAATGTGAACGGAAACTTAATAAAAGAACATTAAGCATAGTTCAGGCTCAGTAGGGAAGAAGGTATCTTACCACTAACTCTTCCCCCTCCGCTGGCTTTAAAATGAAACAGCTGAATTAATCACTCATTAATCACACATCTTTAAAAACACAGCGAAAAACATTTAGACACCATTCACAGGGTGGGGATAACTTGCATACTTCACGCTCCTGAACTCTACATTTCACCAGAGAGAATAGAACATCGTCATGCTCAGCACCGTCCGAATCCTAGTTCATGGCCGTGACGTACACAAACGACTCTCGGCGTTGACCGGTGTCCGAGTTAAAGCTGCTGAAACGCTCAGAGTACGAATCCAACCCTACCGAACGCAACCGCGAACCAACAACATCGCTCTCGTCCTGATTCTAGAACACCCGCCCTTGTACAGAGTCACGTGTCCCTCTGCCACTGCCATGCAGCCAGACATACACGCCATCCACACGCACACGGACGTACAGACATATAAAGAAAAGCGTGCGTCAAGAACACGAAACAGTTACAAAATGAGACGGACAGGCTCCAGACAGACGAGGCTCTTCTCACTTAAACCCTTCCGCGAGCGTTTTAAGGATGGGAAAGTCCGACCGTACGACCAAGAGCTGTTTTTAGTTGGTTCGGTCCAGGGTCTGGAGGAGCGGTGCTCTGCAGGAGCGTCCTGTCTGACTTTGTATTGGGTTCAGTCCTGTCTCCTCTGCTCATATTACTGCTTGTTCCCCAACTGTGGCCACCTGTCCTGTGTCTAGCGGACACCGTGTATACCCTGATGTCTCTTTATCCCAGAGTTTCACCCTGCGTTTCTGTTTTCGTATCATTAAAAGCCTGTTTTTTTCCCCCGCTTCCGACTTTGAGTACGGATCAACCCAATGTATCGTCACCTAGCTGTACTCTGACCCATTGCTATAGAATGGGTTTGATTTGTAGATTCGTCCCGCATCCTGCTTCCCACTCCTGCACGTTCCGGTTAGCCTTGTAGCTCTAGTGGAAAACTAATTTAGTAAACTTCTGGCACCGGACACGTATTGACTGTTTGACGACATGTAAAGGACACTGTGTAAATATGCTTTTTTTTTTTTATTCCCTGAGGGTACAGTGGTTGCGATTAGACACCGTATCCGGTAAGCCTCGTGATTTGAAACCCCATCTACGGGCCTCTTCCTGACGGCTGACGCGATTTGTGATTAGACGCTTGGTTTGCTCCCATTATTGTAACTGGGCGCGGTTATCTATCCTGCCAGGATCAGCTCTGAGCTCTACAGCCACTCTGTCTGGAGAAGAATGGAGAAGGACTGACGGAAAGAGAGGAGAGACAAACGTCACGATGACTAACCGTAGAACCGCGTAAGTGGTGAAGCACCATCTGCAGAATGTGAATGAATGTTAGCGAATGGCATGGCAAACTACATTTCCCAGCATGCAAGGAGGCAAATGGCACACGTATGCACGGAGATATGAATTACTAGATCTGTTCATGAGATCAGAACGAATCAGCACATTAAATGGAGCGGTGAGTAACAGATCTAGTAGTTTTATATCTACGGCTGCATGATGAAGTTTAACAGCAAGCAACTGAAATGAGTGAAAGATGAAACGGTGCCTCACAAGGCCTCTTTAATAAACATTTTAATCAACTGATTAGTATTTTCCAGACTCTAAGACACATCCCTCTTAATTCCGTCTGCTTGAAGAGAAAAATCCCGCAAGCACTAGTTTAACTGCTGTAAGATTGTGTAAAAAACCCCCCCTCTTGCCGAACTCATATATGCGTCTCTTCACTGCACAAGCATCTAACGGACGGGGAAAAGATGTCTTATAGTCTGCAAAATAAGGAATTCTGTATTGATTACACTGCGTCCAAAACCTTGTGAAATGAACTTCGATAACTACACGCCACCGCAGGCCAGCGGTGTCCAAACGTATCCGCAAAGACCCCGCATGGCCGCAGGGATTCATCCCAGCCAATCAGGAGCCACGACCTGATTCCACCCGTTTGATCGTTTGGTGTCGTACCACATCAGTGTGGACAGAAAACCTGCTGAGATACTGGCCCTGTGCAGATCAGACTGGACACCCCTGCCTTCGACAGATATAGAGGAGAAGTATATATTGACACAGACAGACACACACACACGCGTGCACGCGCGCACACACTCGTACACATATATAGGGACACAGACTCACATATACTGTATACTGACCAACATGAACGATACACACAAACAGTAGCGCACGTGTGCACAACTACAGATATAAATACAAACACCTGAAGGAACAGACACACGTGGACACTGACAAATGGGAACTCCAGAGAGAGAGCAGTACAGCTCTGACAGCCGTGTGTGTGTGTGTGTGTGTGTGTGTGTGTGTGTGTGTGCACGAGTCGTTACTCCTTTCGCCGTCAGTGTATGTGTAGAAGTCTGACAGGATTAAGAGGCACGAGTCATCAGAAAACACCCTCAGCACCGAGAAGGAAACCCATCCACGTGTGGAATACTCCACCTCTCCACCTCTCCACCTCTCCACCACACCACGCCCGGCGTTAGTGCATCCGTCAGCTCACGTCAAAAAACACGCACGACATTTTAGTTCGTCATTATTAAGACTTTATAATACACGTATAAGCAACGAGTAGCGTTTATTCCAGGACGTCGTCCGTCTGTATTCACAAGATAATCTGATCTGATTATGAGGATTAGTCACAGTGTACGATCAGACCGTTCCCTCACTGTCGACTTCCCTCGTGTGTTCACCCGATCACACACTTACCGCCGTGACGCTCGTCCCTTCTGCTGTGTTTAACCCGCTAGCGCGGTAAACACGTTACTCGTTTTCCTCTGCTTCCTCTCCCAGCGTGTTCCTATATCCTTCATATACGACGGCTCTCGAGCTCTCCTGGGGGTTCCTCTTGGCTCGGCGTGCTGCCTTTGCTTACAGCCGGTCTCCCCTTCAGATTATAACAGCGACGTGATACACACGGACAACGTCGTTCTTGGAAAGTTCAGCTCTGCCTCTGAAACGTGAAACGTCCGTCGGCCGTACACTGATCCCGAACGTGGAGTCGAAGGTGGAGTGGTGGAGTGCTGGAGGATTCCATGGAGCTAACACCAGCCGTGTTATCAGAAATCAATCAATCAGACACTGATTTAGCGTGAGGGCAGAAGAGCTGAGGAGGAGACTCCACTGCCGTCACACGACATCAGCACGTTTTCTTTCGTCTCTTTCGTGAGACGTTAACAGCCTGACTGTCTCTGTAAATAACATCCACACCTGGACTTAACAAACCCAGACTGGACAACTGGGGACTCGTTAAGCCCAGCTGTGGCAGCGTCGATTCAGCCACAGCCAGCTGCACCGTCAGCTCGACAGCCAGACTCGGCGATCACCCGAGTTCACGTAGATCGGACGCCTCAAACATCCCGCGTTCGCTACGCTTCGAGTTGAACGCGTCAGACGTATAGAGCAGGCATTTGTCCCGTATAGCGTCTGGTAGTGCGTATAACACGAGGCTCGGATCTACACGAACGTAACCGCTACCTCACCGAGACGTCTTTTTTTTTGTGATTAGGAACAACTTCAACCTCACAACAATGATTCAAAGTGTTTAAGAGAATCAACGGGGGGAAAGAAAGCACGTCTCGCCATACTTGCCTTGAACAGTTTCTAAGGAAACAGAATGAATAACAATAGAAATTAGGCCAGCTGTACTATGGATATGTTACATGATCACAATCCTGTCCTTCTCAAACACACACACACACACACACACACACACACACACACCAATACCCAAAACTGGAAGATTTTATTCACCCAGCCCTTGATGTTTTACTATATTTTAGTTATGCAGGGGGAGAACAAAGTGCACATGTTAATGTTCAGGACATTTTAGTTAGGAATTATAGTCACAAAGCAGAACAATCACAGACAGCACTGGTAATGAAACCTCACGAAAAAAACTCAGTGGGGAACAAGACGAGATTACAAAAATCTAATATCGCAGACGAACGACGGCGCCGGCGCCATTCCAACTCGGCCGTGCGTTCTGAATCTCATATTAACAGACGGCTCTGACAGTAGCGCAGCTGCAGAACCAGGGAGTTTATCTTAATGCGCACGTTCGAATGCGTCGTTGTTGCTATAGTAACGGCACATCGGATTAAATAAAGGAGTGCAATCGTCGATACGGTGAAGCTTTCCGTAAGGGGGCGTTTACTTGGCGTTTACGGAAGGAGTCTCCAGTGGCAGAGGTTTTCCGACAGAGACGTTTACGCTCCTTTACAGTTTCTCGTAACATGAAGTTGCCGTTTTCTTCTTCTTCTTTTTTTTTTCCTCTCGTCTTATTAACTTCAAGAGAGACGGAAAAAGGGTCGGCGACGGAACGAACGATTACAGCTGCTTACTTATAACGTAAGTGAGAACGGGAGCTAACGTATTTCGTGGACGTTCCACGACGTTAAATGTGACTACACGCCACGCCAGGACTGATTCATTCCTTATAACAGCACGTTTATTATGTTTACGTTATTATGCTTTATTCCTTTCTTAAATCACTTCCTGCACTCGGAGCAGGGTCTGACCGTGCCTTTATGTTGTCTGTATAAAAGACCTGGCAGCTGTGTATTAGCTAGCTACACTGTCGGTCTAATCTCCAGTGGTGTTACAAGTTGTGTTCTCGCAGTACGGGAAAGATTTTTGCGCGTTCGGCTTCCCGGGTCCGGATCGGAATTTGGCGAGGTGCGTGTAAATGAAAAGGTTGATTTTTTCCGTGCTCCGGGAGCATTACGAGCGATCTGAAATGTTCCGAGGACCCAAAGGACGGTCTTGGTATCGACTGTCCCCACAGTTTTCTTGCAAGGTTTCTACATCTAAGAGAAGCGAAGGTGGTCATACTTACGTTGGCTTCAGTGATAGCAATATCTACGACGCTACCAACTACAATTAAGGCATCAAACGTGTTCCAAGCATCAGTGAAATAATGCTGTTAATGCAAACAAACAAACAAAAAAAAACACACCACAAGGGGGCAAATGATGGGGGGGGGGGTAGATGGGCGGAAGAGAGAAGAAGAAAGAAGGGGATCAAAAGAGAACGGTTATGGAAGACACAGGAGGAAAGGGTGAGGGGAAAAGAGGGGGAGAAAACAGAAATTAGCACACGTTTTGTAAAGGAAGATCATTTTCAAGTTCAAGTTCAAAAGTAGCTCCCGTAGAGCCGAAACGTCCCGACTCGAGACAAAGAGCTGGAACAGATCGTTAGAGAACAGGGGTACGCGTGACCTCCAGCTGGAACAGAGGTGAGGGGAGGGAGGGAGATTGGGAGGGAGGAGGAGCAGGAGGCGGGGCCAGGGGCTGAGCTTACTTACGTCAGCCTCAGTGAGCGCAATGTCAACTACGCTGCCGATCACCACCATAGCATCGAAAATGTTCCACGGGTCTTCAAGATAACCCTTAGACAGGCAGCGGGGATTAGCTACGACTGTTAGACACTCAGCAGCGGATCACTCCGCTTCTGAACTTTTCAACTGCACAACATCATCAACAACTAATATCACTACTTCACTGCTCGTGTGTCAAAATTCGCACTCAACGCACGAATTTTGAACTTTAACACATAGGGGGAAGGATCGTGCATTATGTATTAGTCTTTTAAATCCTGCAGTAGTGATGCCCAATCCCACTCAGCACTGACTGGAGTCGGGATCATACGCTCATTATCGGGGGATGCATTAACACCACGTTTCTCTTACTTCGCGTTCATCACTCAGGGATGTCATGGACCTTTTTATCGCTCTCTTTCTTCACGTCTCTCGGGGTTACGTAGCGGACTCGTTCTTTATGACGTTACCAGGTTGATTCGGATATGTCATTTAGCTAGCATCGAGTCGGGTTGCGGCGGAGAAGAGAAGGTTCTGATTCACTTCTGAAGGACGTTTCTGTACCGTGGTAAAAGTACATCTGGACGGAGAGCGAGATAGATCTCTTTATTTTTTAATTATATACGTAAGTATTTTGTATTTAAAACGTTTTATCACACGTCGTGTACAAAGACGCTGTCTTTTCTCCTCTCGAAAGACGTCCACGTCGCCGTCGTTTCGTCGCATCTGTGCGTTAGCGCAACAGCGGACACTGCGCTCACGTCACTCGGTTGTCTTGGAGTAGTCGTTATAAGGAAATGGCTTCCGGTATCGACGTCGACGCATCCCCTCTCATTACTGCACAGCGGTATTTCATACCCCGGTGTTGACCTGATTTGTTGCAGCGTGCGCGTCACGTCATGTACGTGTGGGTGACACAGGGCATCACTGTCCTACACTTTGGAACTGAGTGAGTAAATGATGCAGCATGCAGCTCTGTATTTTGCACTCTACAGAGAAGAGAGAGAACACGTTTGCACACCGCACACCACACTTAACCGTTTTCCATCGGCACCGCGCCGGCGCCGGATCTGGAGCCGGTGCTTCATCCGGAACCGTACCACACGTTTTAGGGGTTTCTTTGTTGGCTTTTTGTCGTCGTCCCCCACCACTGCACAAATCGGTCTCGGTTCCAGAACCGAGATGTTGTTGGAAATTATGGTGAGATTATCGTCCCCTCCAGAACACCAGAGGGTGCTCACCCCTGAGGAGGACACTTCCTTGGTTGCTCTATGCACTTCCTGTCTGAACCGTATATACAGCACATGGGCTCGCAGGTGCGAGGTGTTTCAACTTGCTAGCTCGCTTATTTATTTATTTATTTATTTATTTATTTATTCATTGATCGACTCTCTGTGTATGCCTTTGGCTTATCCCTGAATTTTGGTATTTTGACCTTGATCTGTTTTGATTGCAATTTGCCTTGCAAAGTGCGTTTTTCAATATCTGATCACTCGTTCCTACGGAAACAAATGGGCGGTCTAATTAAGTAGGATATAATCGTTTTACCGGTAATTTCCAGACGTGAACAGGAGTTACGCTGCTAACGAACTCAGGATAAAGAGTTAAACGCGATAAAAACACCCATCCCGCGTCTTGTGGAGGATTTCCGCGTAGTTGAGCGTGTCAAACCCTGCACCGTCGGTATTATTATTATTATTTTTTATGAGTTACTCCTGTGTCTGATCATGTAATGCTTCAGCTCTTAAGCTCGTGGAAACTCTGGCCAGAATCAGCACCGGTTCCAGCACCAGAAGCGACACGGTGTCGGCGGAAAAGGGATAACTGTGTCTCTTACAAGTACTCTTTCCTTCTTCGGAACAAACAGCTGGGCGTAGGGAGAAGGGGGTGGGGCGGGGGGTCGTTATCATATACACACATTAAACACGTACACTCTTTACAATATTGTTATTAGCCATTAGCATTTGTTAGGATGTTGTTATAAAGGTTTATTATAAATATCTACCCTGGGTTTGAAGGCAATCAGTTTGAGGACCATCTCCACAGTAAAGACTGCGGTGAACACCATGTTCAGGATGTCCATCACGTAGCTAAAGGTCTTAGACTGCCCGTAGTGCTGCACATAGAGAAAGACGAGACAGGACATCGACACGATCAAATACATCCACGGTTTCAAGCTTTCCTGCCCTTTTTTTTTTTTGGGCACCTCAAACAGTAAATGGGAACTCATTGCAGGTAGGAAGTAAAGTGAGTGGGGAACTGAAGAAACGTCGGAACCACACACGCCACAGGACCGGTCCGAGAAATCAGTCGAGATGCTCGTTCGGATTTGTCTCGTTTAGTTTTCTTACTTTGCTGAATCATACCTAATTTGCATAGAATTGAGAAAACGGAGCAGGTCTGTCAGTGTGTTGTGTGAATGCAGGGATACTTTCCTGAATCAGCCGTGACTCTCGCACGCCAGAACGCAAAAAACGTGCGAGGGAATAAAAGGAAGAAAAACTGAAGTAGGCGGAAATAAAGGGCAAAATCGGTTCAATTTGGAAAGGGTAGGAAATAACTAGGCTATGTGACAACTGTACATAAAATCTGAGGCTGAGAAATACTCGAGGAGCGGCGGCCGGACCCGGGGGGAGATCTCGGGTCCTGTGGAGTTCTAATCGGGTTCCACGCGTGCACCGAGGCTTACTCAGAGAAAACACGAGCGGGAGCTCTTACCTGCACAGCCAGGCAGATGGTGTTGAGCATGATGAGGAC
>NC_071275.1:20259014-20289014 GCF_023375685.1 Ictalurus furcatus
TCATGATGTTCCCGATAGTCCTGATGGCCACAAACACACACTGGACCACGTTCTGCCCAGAGAGAATAATCAAATCTTCAGATATGAAGTGCCCTCCGCTGCACCAGACAAACGCCACTTCATTTATTCGCTTTAGGATCACGGACATCTACGCACCTTAAGTCCTTTGGCCCTGTTGATGGCTCTGAGGGGCCTCAACACTCTCAGTACACGCAGAATCTTCACCACAGAGATCGCCGAAGATCTGCGTAACAAACACACTCATAATCACTCACACACAGTCACACGCAGGATGTGGCCAAAACTGATGATACTGCAGCAAATTTTACAAATAATAAACAGACTTGAGCTCAACACCCGACTATGGGTCTATGACACGAGGACATGAACGGGCCATGCAGTAAAGGTGTGTCTAAAAGTGTGTGGGTCACGTTCCCACCAGATTTAGAGATGTTTCCTGATGCTGATTTTCTTCATCCTCAAGTGCGCATGTTAATAAATGCCAACGCCCCGTAAATGACCAAGCGTGTTCACGGCACAGCCGATTTACGTCTGGCCACTCCCACTAAACTCCATGAAAGGCCACGGACGCACACTAACTCCTCCTCCCTTTATAGCGTGCCATTACTTTTGTGCTAATTGAACCCCTAGTCTTATTTGTGCTCGTTTCTGGATTGAGAGATTTTTTTAATCTCGATGATTGCGGCTTACGGCTCACGGGAATCAACAGCCCAGTAGCTCGGAATATTCAAATAAAGAATCTATAATACAAACCTATAAGTTTTTTGAGACACTGGATTGTTGATCAAACAAAACAAAACAAAAAAAAGGCTCGGAATATTTCACTTCACGTGTGACGAATCCAGAATCTATGAAAGTTCCACTTTCTGAATTGAAAAAATGAACTTTTCCCACGATATTCACATTTTTTGAGACGCACCTGTACATCGCCAGCCTAAGTATTGATTGTAACGCGTTAGCTACATGCTAGCAAGGGGAAAGACGAAAGTGTCGTGGAATCGGTGTGCGGGGAAGTGCAACTCGAACTCACTGTATCCCAAATGACACCAGAGACACGCCGACCACCAGCAGGTCCAGCAAGTTGAAGTAGTTCCTGCAGAACGCCCCCTTGTGGAGAAACGCTCCGAATGTCATCATCTGTGAGGTGAGGAGGAAGAGTTCAGCAGACATCCGCTTCGGAGGGAACACGGTGTAGAACACATGCACTCATTTCACACCTCTCTCTCTCTCTCTCTCTCTCTCTCTCTCTCTCTCGTACATGTACACCGAACACATTTAGGACTCTATTTCATGTGCAGGCGAAGGCAGTGTTTTCTGTTCACCGAATTCTTTTATCTGTTACAAATAAGAACAATATTTTGGTTACTAAAAGTGAATCAGACAGCTCGAGTGTTATTATGCACAGAACCAGAGCAGGCAATAAATGTACGGAGAACTGCACGTAGTCAGGCGATTATAGTTTTCTAAATGTAAACCAGCACAGCTTCGGTAGCGGATCCTCCGTGGCGGTTTATCACATCGCATACATTTATGTCAATTATTGAGCTCATCAGGGCAGAGACTAGCTCCAGGGCCGGAAGGATGTAGCTTGCACAGGCTTTCATAGAGATTTTACTTGCCCCGCCCCCCCCCCAAAGTTCGTTCTCCCTACTTCAAATTCACAACACGCCTCGCCAAAAGTGGCAACGTGAAGCGCCGGTGCGAAACGAGACGTGATCACTGCAAACTTTCTTATTTACAGGCATAAATTAATCATCGATGTTAACCAGTAAAAGGTCAATATGATGAAATTTTCCGCCACAGACATAAAGAGTGAGATTTTATTTATTTATCTACCGCTAAACGATCACTTTGGCATCTGTAAATGAAATCTAACCATTTATCATTAGGAAGACGTCGCTGCGTCCGGCTGCCAGTGCACACAGGGGTTCTAAAGGGCACGAGGAGAGCTGCTCCGATTACACGTGACCTGCTAGTCACCAAAAATACCAAGAATAGAACTGTATCGTGTCTTAATTTTGGATTTGTGCCATGCTCACATAAATAGAGTCCTTAAATACACACTTAAATTGTTACATGTACACACTCATGGACATTTACTAGTAGTTCAAGGGTGATGCAATCAGAGCAGGATGCTAAAGCCTGAAGTTAAGGCTCCAAAGCCAAACCCTCACATCCTTCTCAGCATGAATGTGTTCGTAAGAGGTTCGTTCGAGAGCGTGCCGGGCGAGAGGACCGGGCGATGCAACATGCGGTTCGTTTCACCAAGCTGATGGCGGAGGAGCCAAGAGCCGAAGAAGGAGAGAAGGAAGGTAGCTAAGTGAGAGCCCTCTTGCGACCACATTCATGTGTGCTGTAATCACATCGCACCCTGTCAGTCTCCAAACATGACAGAGAGACAGGGCAGAACTCAGCCGTGCCACGTGCATTCACGGAGTACAGCAGCCAGAACAACAACAAAAGCTCAGAGGAGGCGGTTATACAGCGCATGTCAATGCAGCAGACCTCAGAGACCCCAAACGGCCGATCTGGGAGCACTGTCACATTGATTCTTACTGTATGATGGCCCAGAGTGGGGTTCAGATAAAGGAGACTGGTCTCAGGTCAGTACTACGCTGGGCATCTTCTTCCAAATAAAATCACTGTTAGCACGCCATCATCAACCTCCTGTGCGTAAAAAGGTACCGCGCACCTCCTAATGACGATGGGAAGTTGATGAAAGCGTACTGAAACACAGGCAGATGTCATTTAAAGCTTCAGCGCAGTGGAATTATAAGGGTACTGTGCTGCCCCCTGTGGGTGTGGAGGACATGCTGCATTCATGCGCTGTATACTCTGATCCATGCGCTGCCGGAGCATGGTTGTTTCTGCTCCCTGTTTCATGCAGTTAATCAGTTATGAGGTCATGGACTAAGCTCTGGCTGCCAGGGGGTTGATGTGTTTGTTTTAACCCAGTGTCGGTCAAAGCAATGTGTACGCAAATATGTACCATCGTCGTATATATATTTATATATATAGCTATGTATATGTAGCTACATACTTTTATTCAGGTTATCCTTCTGTTCACGTTTCAGTTCACAGAGGAGCTGCAGACCTGCCAACCTTTACACATTTTTACACAGGAGCTCATTTTAAGCCAATCAATATGTCAAAGTGGAATGATCGACAGTTGCGACATTTCTACGCTACACGATGCGGATCACGATATATAATTTAGCTAACAAACTGTCCGCAAAACGGTAGTAAAATAAACAAAAACAAGACAAAACGAAACAAAAAAAAAACGTTAAACTGAGTTTGACGATACTTTTCTTTAATGCCTACAAAGGTAAAGATTACGTTTTTTAAAAACTGACCTCAAATCAACAGCGTCCATTCAGCACCGTTTAATTTAGAACTATTTAAAAAAAAAAAATTACATCACCATACCAGCGATATCTCAGAAAAGTATATCGCGTAATCATTCATCATGATATCAATATCATATCGAAATATCGCCCAGCCCTAGTTGCGCAGGTGTTCTGAACTCTCCGGAAGCCCCGCCCCCCTTCCTCCCCGTCTCACACGAGTGATCTCTCGTCTCAGCTTGACTTTCTCGTTGAAGGATTTTTTGCTCTCGCTTTCCCGTAAACGTGAAATAAATTCTCGCAGCGTGTGCTTGACGTCAGACCGGCATTAGTGTCTGTAGTGGTGGAAAGTGGAGTGCGAGTATATCGGGGGTTTTACGGTAACCACCAGCTGCGTCGAGGAAAATAAAGCTGCCGCTGGTCCGTTTCAGTGCGTGGAAGCTTTATAGTGTCTTGCGTCGTAACTAAACCAGTGGAGCTTTTTTCCATCCAAGCACCTGGTGGTTACCGTAAAACCCTGTATACACACACACACACACACACACACACACACACACTGCGGTTTCTCCTTTAAACAAGTGAGTTGTGAAAGAACTGTATTGAAAAGATACTGCGGGGTTGGCAGGTCTGAAGAAATAATGACTTCCAAACTTCTCCAGAGCTGATTAAAGCCTGACTACTCTCGTGGATGAAGCAGGATGTTCTACTGAGGGCTTTATATGGTTTGCTTTTTCTTTTCTTTTCTTCTTTTTAAACAGGGTCTCGGGAGAGAAACAAAAAGAAAAGAACTGAACGCGTTCAGGCGGGTTGCAGCTCGAGCAGGCGACACACGGGTGGAGGATGCAGGTACGCCGTGCGCACTGTTCGGGAGGTTACCTTCAAAACAATCTCAAATGTAAACAGACTAGTGAAGACATAATCTGCATAGCCTAGGACCTGAAATAAATCAGACGGTTACAGCGTTATTCAACACACACACACACACACACACGCACGGCACAGGCATGCAACGCAGACTTTACCTTCAACATGACCTCTACAGTAAAGATAGCTGTGAAGGCATAGTCAACGTAACCAAGTATCTGCAAAGAGCAATGGTAACACGTTTAACAACGGCATCAGGGCGAGAAAACCGCACGGAGAACGCAACACAAGCCAGTTATCACGACTTATCATTTCTAACAGCCTGTTATCAGGACTTATTACATCGTGCAGTGAGAGTCGTTCATTTGATCGTACAGCGGGACCCCGTTTACACTCGCTCATCACAGGGGACCGCGCGACAGGATTATAACGAAAACAAAACGCATAAACGCACCGAACACGCAGAGACACACTACAGACCTGCTGTTATAGTCAAATAATGAGTTTTAGCACCTGTTAAAGCCCACCCACGTGTTTTATTCCACTTACATCACCGCAACCATTACAATATCTTGTTTTTGTTTGTTCCTTCGTTCGTTTTTACGACAGGATGACATGTCGTCATGGTAACCATTTATCGTTACACGGTAACGTTGTGGAACCTCTGTGAAACGAGTAAGTTCCCGTTCTCTCATACCATACTACCACCAGCGTCTCTTTGTCTCTCAAAGAAACAGAAACGCTGAACAAAGATGTTCGAAAACTCGTGACAGGGTGATAAAGTGCCGCCACTGGAGACTCCTTCCACACACGCTAAATAAACCTCCCCGTAGCGACGATTAGACATGTTTTTATTTTTAATCCTGTAGTTTGTCATCAGACGCGTCCATGTGAACTGGCTGTTACTATAGAAACGAACACGGGTCAGGAACGCGCACGTTAATAAAACCTTGCAACTTTTCTGTCAGAGCTGCTGCTATATAAAAATTTATCTACTAATTTTCCGACCAATCAAAAGCCACAATTCAACAAGGCTGTCTGGGAGACGGTCATTAACATACCCGTCTCTCCGAGCCACGCTTAACGACCTGAACGTCTCCAAACAGGCGAGGCATGGGTATTCATGCCGTGAACACTGACATTGCTACTTATTAAATTTTAAAAACGGCCTTTCGCACAGAGTTGCTAAATGTTTAAGTAATTCCAAGAGTTGGCATACCTAAAACGATTAGCTCGGACAATGGCGGCCATTTTGTAAATAGCTACCTAAACAAACAACTGGGCATCACACATACTCTCTCCTGTGTGTATCACCCCAATCTGTGGGACTAGTAGAAATGGAGCAAGCCTGTCAGGACACTGGGTGGACCCGGGGAGCAGCGTTAGGCCTTGTCCTGATGAGCATGAGAGATGCCCAAGGAACCGTAGCACACATTTGACCCCACATGAAATGCTTACTGGAAGACCAATGCCAGTTCCCTCCAGTACCCATGACCAGAGTATTTGGGCCCGCAGCTAGAACAGCTGGAGAATGAGTTGAAAAGTCAAACTACATGAAAGGACTTGAACTTCTACACATCAGTCCCCGTATCACCAGGTGAAGGGAACCAACCGACCGTCGGCGCTGGGATCTAATGAGACGATCCGCATAGTAACGAGAAGCACAGCTGTCGGATTTCAGCCCGCCTGACTGGAGACGCTGGTTGAAACGCGGCCAGGACGCAGTCGGGGTTCGAGACGCGTGAAATGAGTGAGTGTAAACAGGGTCTGTACTTTCCTGACAAGAACACTACTCGACATCACAAACCTCGATCATGATTATTATTGTATTGGAAACAAAACTACAGCTGTGAGGGTGAGCAGACGTCACCGGACTCGCCCTTCTCAGCACGGCCGAGTTTCCGATTCCACCTGGAACCAGTTCCGTGTTATTTAAACTATTTAAACAGGTGATACCGCTGTGTACATACTTCATATATTCACGTATATTAATGCAAACGATTTTCTTTAACCCTTCACACTCCCGGGAACCGTCGGCACGTCCGGACGTACCTTCTTCACTCTCGTAACTACCGGTTTAACGGTAGTTAATAAATCCGAGAGTTTAACGCATCTAGACAAAGAGTTGTTGTTGTTGTTTTACCTACGGTATCTTCAGATGAGCACAAAGTCCTCAAGACTCTGTATTTAATATACGTTCATGTGTAATCCGATATACATATATATATATATATATATATATATAATTCTAAAATCTACATGATTCTGGAACAGTAAAGGGTTATCAGACAAGATGCTGGAAATAATAATAATAATAATAATAATAATAATAATAATAAAAACAGGATCAGACATTTAACTTTACACTTTTTCTTTTTTTTTTTAACGCTCAACAAATTGTAAAAAGTTTTTTGCGTATTCTATAAACACACAATTTACAGAGACGGTGAATTAGAAACCCTGAAATAAATGAAATTTTACAAAAATAATCAATTACATAAGCAGCGAACTGATCACTGATCAATTACTGCAACAAAATCAAGCATAAAATGTGTCTGAATAAGAATTGTGTGTGTGTGTGTGTGTGTGTGTGTGTGTGTGCAGACTTACAATGTTGCGGAAAGAGTGGTTTCTGATTGGATCCTCGGCGGCGAGGGAGACTGAGCTGAGCATTATGAAGACGAGGATGAGGTTGGTGAAGAGGTGGTGGTTTATTATCTTGTGGCAGAAAACACGAAGCCTACACACACACACACACACACACACACACACACACACACAATGAAATAAACTAAAAAAAAAAACTTGTGTAGAAACCACTGGTGCACATATTTGTGCATGTACACAGTGGTGGAAATGGAGGAGATGCACTCCTATATAATAACATTACACTTATTTCATGTCTGCTACAGACTGTGTGTGTGTGTGTGTGTGTGTGTGTGTGTGTGAGAGAGAGAGAGAGAGAGAGAGATACATACGGGTTTGTTTTGCTGAATATGAAGAAGGCGGTGCCTTCTGGTATCGGTATGACCTTCTCTTTCTTCAATAGCTCTGCAATGGTGGGACGAGGCCCTGATGGAGCCTCCCCTTCATCCTCCTCCTCTTCTGTTTTACACACACACACACACACACACACACACAGTGATAAGACAGCCTGTGAGATCTGAGACACATACACACACACCAAAATGCATATGTAGCTACGCACACCACTCTACCTGCATTCTCCTTCTCATCTTCAACTGGAACCTGAGAGTGTACAAACAAAAGCACTTAAACAGAGTGGATACACACACACACACACACACACACACACACACACACTTACAGGTCAGAACATTTACCTTGAAATCTTCTTCATCATCATCTAGCCTGACATCACTTGAAAGAGAAGATTGAAAAGATTGAAACGTGAGAATGCACACATCGCATGCGCCCACACACACACACACACACACACACACACGCGCGCACACACGCGCGCACACGCGCACACACACGCGCACACTCACGCGCACACACAGATAAACACCTGCAACAATGCAGTGCAAGAGTATGCATTTTGGGAAACCAAAAAAAGTGGCCTAACTATTATTGTCTCTGCACTGAACGTGTATAAACACTCGGCTCCGCAAAAACCTTCCTCTACACATCCTGAGCTGAAACAAACTCCAAATGACATGCTGTGTGTCTCTCCCCCTCTCTCCCCCTCTCTCCCCCTCTCTCTCTGACTCTCTCTCCCTCTCTCTCTGACTCTCTCTCCGTCTCTCTCTGACTCTCTCTCCCTCTCTCTGTCTCCCCCCCCCTCTCTCTCTCTCCCCCCTTTCTCCCTCTGTCTCTCTCTCCATCTCTGTCTCTCTCCCCCTCTCTCTCTCTCCCTCTCCCCCTCTCTCTGACTCTCTCTCCCTCTCTGTCTCTCCCTCTCCCCCTCTCTCTGACTCTCTCTCCCCCTCTCTCTGACTCTCTCTCCCTCTCTGTCTCTCCCTCTCCCCCTCTCTCTGACTCTCTCTCCCTCTCTCTCTCTCCCTCTCCCCCTCTCTCTGACTCTCTCTCCCTCTCTGTCTCTCCCTCTCCCTCTGTCTCTCTCTCTCTCCCTCTCTGTCTGCCTCGCTCTCTTTATCCCTCTGTGTCTCTCTCTCTATCTCTCTCTCCCTCTGTGTCTCTCTCTCTCCCTCTGTGTGTCTTTCTCTCTCCCTCTGTGTGTCTCTCTCTCTCCCTCTCTGTCTCTCCCTCCCCCCCCCTCTCTCTCCCTCTGTGTGTCTCTCTCTCTCCCTCTCTCCCTCTGTGTGTCTCTCTCTCTCCCTCTCTGTCTCTCCCTCTCCCCCTCTCTCTCTCTGTCTCTCCCTCTCTGTCTATGCACATGCACGGTAGCGGAGTGAGTGTGGCTTGTCGAGTGACTTTTTTCATGATTTAATGCAATTTTTTCCGTGTAAACATATCGGATTAATGACTTTCTTGTGTGAACGAGTGTGAAAGCGAGCAAGTGCGTGCGTGTGTGCGTGCGTGTCGCGGCGGAGGAGCATGGCGGCTCCGAGCATGGCGGCTCCGTGTGAGAGTTTGACTCGCCGGCACGGTGTGAGGCTGGTGTGCAGGGCGAGTGTGGAGGAGTGTGTGTTAGCGATAGGAGAGGTGGTGGGGCATGAGAACACTGTCTCTGCCTCCCGCATGAACACTGCGATCGTAGTGTTTGTGGACGACGTCGATAGGGCAAACAAGCTCGTCCAGAAAGGAGTCGTACTTAACAATGAACTTACGATGGATTCTTCCCTCAGTTCCCCATCCAAAAAGATCATACTGTCTGACGTCCCTCCTTTTATCTCCGATGAGATGATATCGAAAGAACTGTCTAGATACGCTCGACTGGTCTCCCCCATAAAGAAAACCCCCCTTGGCTGTAAGTCCCCACTGGTTCCACACTCGGTGTCTTTTAGGAGAATGGTTTGTATGATTCTGAAGGATGGAGCAGAAGATCTAATCCTAGTGTTTAAATCAAGTGTAGAAGGTTACGGCTACAGCATTTCGGTATCTTCGGACGCAGATATGAAATGTTTTAAATGTGGTAAAATAGGACGTCTTGTCCGGGGCTGTCCTGAGAGACAGAGCGACCCCGGTGTTTCTGAGCGACCGGGGCAGGACGTAGCTGGGCCTGCTGGAGCCGTTCCCCCTGCGGCTGCATCTCAGCCTGCTGCTGAATGCCCCGGAGATGCTGCTGCACCAGAGCCCGGTGAGAGCGAACCCCAATCCCAGCCTGCAGCCCAGGAACCCACGAGGGCTACACCGACCCCAGAGGAGCCCTGCTTGCCTGAACTGGCTCCGGAGCGGCCTTGCTTGGCCGAACTGGACCAGGAGAAACCTTGCTGGACCGATAAAGGCACAGTGGATTCTGGCGCAGTGCTGGAGATAGCTGCGCTGGCAGAGGCGGGTACCGGGGTGCAGAGCGGTCGCTCAGAAGCACCAGTCACTACGCCGAGGCAGGGGGACGGGGGAGACGTGGAGGTGGAGGACGAACCCATGTTTAAAATACCAAACAAGAGGAAAAAACGAGGTAAGGGACAAGGGAGCAAACAGGCCAAAAAAAAAAAAGAATCAGACCGCGATGATCACGTGTCAGATTCTGTTTTTGGCTCTCAGGAAGAACAGCGAGAAGCGAGATACCGTGCTGAGGACATTAAAGAGTTCTTAAGAAGCCCCAAGTGGCAAAAGAACGTTGTAGTAGGAGAGCATTTCCCAGATCTGAAGCAGTTTATTCACGACGTCAAACATTTGAGAAGAGAAGGAGCTTTTATTGACACGGAAATCTTTCGACTGAAGAAACTGATCACTAAAGTAAGCAGAGAAGCTTCCGATGATGACCAGGAGAGTGTCTGGTGTGATTTAATCAGAATGGGTTGTATCATCTGCTTGTTTTATCTACACTTTGTTCTCATGACTGGGATTCGTGTTGCACGTGTAAACGTTAACGGGGCAACACGAAGAGCGTGTAAGGTTGTTATTAAAGCGGAAGCGTACTGATGTAGCGGCGTTACAGGAAACACATAGTGATGTTAACAATGCTACTAGCCGGATGAAGGAGTCGGCTGGGCTGGCCATTTAGAGTCACAATACATCAGTTAGTGGTGGGGTTGCCCTAGTGCTTGCTGGAGATTTTATTCCCAGCTCTTATACAGTAGAGGTTTTAAATGAGAGGCGTTTAAAAGTAAGAGCTCTTTATGAGGATGAGAGTTTTGTTTTTATTTGTGTGTATGCTCCCACCAGTGCAGTGGAGACAATGAGTTTCTTAAATAAACTAGACAATCAGATCAGGAAAAGGCTTTTGACCGGGTGAACGTGAATACTTGTGGAAGGTGCTGGAAAGCTCTCCCTCCCTATCGCTACCTCTCTGTCTCTCTCTCTCCCTCTCTGTCTCTCTCTCCCCATCTGCCTCTCTCTCTCCCCATCTGTCTCTGTCTCTCTCTCTCCCTCTCTGTCTCTCTCTCTCCCTATCTGTCTCTCTCTCTCCCTATCTGTCTCTCTCTCTCCCTATCGCTCCCTCTCTGTCTCTCTCTCTCCCTATCTGTCTCTCTCTCTCCCTATCTGTCTCTCTCTCTGTCTCTGTCTCTCCCTATCTGTCTCTCTCTATGCCCCCCCCCCCCGTTTCTCCCTCCCACCGTGCAGTTGTACGAACATAATCCACCCTGAAGTGGATTGTTTTGGCATCACAGTACATGCTGGAACGTGTTATTCCACAGCAATTTGCCAACAGTTCCGACGTTTCATTTATTTATGAATGAGACGGCGCACGTTTTAAAGTTTTCTATTTAGATGTAATGTTGTGAAACGTCCGAGAGACAAGTTAGTTCCTGTTATCGCTTGTGTTATAGCAGCTATACACAATCGTTCCCTCACCAGCCCTTTCTTTATTCGCTCTCTCAAAATATGCAGCTTCCATTTCCAAAAAAAGGGAAACGTTACGGAGCGCCGGGACAGTTACCAAGCGCCGCGACCGTTGCGAGGCGCCGCGACCGTTACGAGGCGCTGTCGTTAGGACCTCCTTTGTGTGAGCTGTTGCTATAGAAACACTAACGTATTATATTATGAGCACACCTTCTGACCAATCAGATCTGAGAATTCGACCACGCGCTGTGGTATAAGCATAACGATAATAAAGCTGATTGTGCCGTTGCACTGCATCTGCATTAACGCTGAAGGAGGCTCGTGTTATTGGATCAGCTTTGCTCGTGTGCGCGTTTAGCATTTACGTTCTCTTCTTAGAACTGAGCGAACCACTGCCCGCCAGGTTGTCCACGGCGATGGCCAAGAACACGTTCAGCAGGATGTCTGGATTGGGACACTGGTCAAGGAAACCACACCCGAGCTACAGTGTGACACACACTCCAGAGCACACGTGACATAATACGGCACTGTAAATAATAATAATAATAATAATAATAATAATAATACCACAGTGAACTTTTTTTTCTCCATATAATTCACATTACAAAGCCAGGAATTAGCCTTAAACAAGTTACACAGAGTATTAATTGTTTGTTTGTATTTTTTCAGATAAACAGGAAGTGGATACAGTTTCCACAGACAAAGAGGATGATGAAGTAAAGGCACACGATCATCCCCGACGATGAAGGGCCGCCGTACGCCATGATGCCGTCGTACATCACCTGGTTCCAGTCTTCACCGGTCAGAATCTGAGATGAAACACACACACACACACACACACACACACACACCACAGATATGCTAATGGTAATGCACTCAGTGTCCAAAAGTCTCGATCTCTTCATCATCAAAATGAACGTGACGTTTGAATCAGCTGATCCGTGTTATCCAGCCTCATTAGTGAAGGATGATGGGTGTTTGTTTTGAGGCGAGTTATTTGTCATATTATTTATATATTATTATATTACACACACACACACACACACACACCTGAAAGACCGTCAGCATGGCCTGGGGGAAGTTGTCGAAGCTGCTCCGCTTTTTGTGTATGTCGTCGAAGTTGAACTTGCCGCCGAACACCTGCATCCCGAGCAGAGCGAAGATGATGATGAAGAGGAAGAGCAGGAGCAGCAGCGAGGCGATGGACTTCAGCGAGTTCAGCAGAGATGCCACCAGGTTACTGAGAGACGCCCAGTGACTGCACAGACACGGAGGGGTTTATTCCTTACCGATACGCCACAGCTGTGCAGGTGATGATGATGATGATGATGATGATGATGCGAGATATAAACCACTGAAGGTTAAGCGTGAACTTTTAACACTGTAATATCTTACCGTGTGACTTTAAAGATCCTCAGGAGTCGTACACAGCGGAGCACGGAGATGCCGAGTGGAGACATGATATCAAGTTCCACTAGGATCGTCTCTATGATTCCGCCGCATACGACAAAGCAGTCAAAACGGTTAAAGAGCGAGACAAAGTAGGCCTGCAGACCCAGACTGTACATCTTCACCAGCATCTCAGTCGTGAACATCCCCAGCAGCACCTTATTGGCCACCCCTGAACACACACACACACAGCCAATCAGAGAGAGAGAGAGATTAAGGTGGGTATCAGAATCTTGCTGTTGTTGAGAGTGTGTGTGTGTGTGTGTGTGTGTGTGTGTGTGTGTGTGTCCTCACCCTGCACTTCTGTGAGCCAGTCCGGTTGATTGTAGTGTTCTGATGAAATGGTGAGCGTATTGAGGAACACCAGAATGATCACCAGCCAATAAAACGGCACAGATTTCACGGCCAAGCGGCACTTCCTGCGGCAGAACCTGTTCCAGCGACGCCAGCGCCGACTGCCAAAAACAGGACGTGAGGTCAGAACATGGAAACGAGCGGGTCAGACACTCGGAGGCGCTCGGAATCTTAATGCGGACGCACCGAATCGCACCGAGAACACGAACGAGTGATCCGTCATCACTCATTTCTGCATCACAGTAAGCTTCACTCGCGTGTCTTTGGTTTATAATTGAAAACGGAAAAAAACAGGGACCTTTTTTTAAAACTAAAACTAAACCATCCACTAGAAGACTCGACCTGGAAGTTAAGCCGTGTAACTCTGGAGTTTACGGACTGAAAGATATCCTTAAACCCCGCTAATTTCTCGGCCGTCGTGTTGTCCTCCTTTCACCGCCGTCTTTAAAAAGCGCGTCGCGACGTAGCGATACGGGCGACACGTCAGACTCTGACGTCTCCGATACACCGACACACGTCCGGCTCATTCCGGATCGTTCCTTCGCTTTGACCCCGAATCCGAATCTGAAATGACGACCGACAAGCAAAGCAAAAAAAAAGATGGGAGCTTCCTGTTAAGTTCATTACGTTTCAAATTCTCGTTTGCATTGGAAAAAAAATCGCATCTCCTCGTTTTCGCTACCGCTCAAAAGTTTGTTCCCCTGCACGTTTAGACAAGGCTAACCTCGATAACGAACGACTGACGCTAACCAATCTGAAAGCTGAAATGACCGCAGGTTGTCCGCAGATCCGGGCCAGGACGCGTGTCTTGACGCGTGACGTCATCACACGGCGCTTTCGGACGTTTTCGGTTCGCGTGCGTGGAAGATGAGTGCAGCTGAAAGGTCTCATACACCAACACACATCACCGTGAAAGAGCGCGCAGGACACGTGCGTGCGAACGTTGAAAAAAGCCGCAGCCACATCAAAGAGCACAAAAAAAACCATCCCGTGATGTATACTTACACTAGATCATGAAAAAAACAAAAACACACGGACATGCAGAACGCCGCAGCATGCAAGAGGAAGAGACGTGCGACTCGTTTACTCACCTGAACTTTGACTTGGAAATTTTCTTACTGAAACATAAATAAGCGACAAGTGAGACTTTTATTTTTCCTTATTCCTAATTTTACTGCGTGGACTTTTAAAAAAACAACAACAAACAAACATAGTAATGTGCATGATGCACTCTAAAGAGTGTCTGCAAAGTGGAAGATTGAATCATTGTACCAATAAGTGTGTGTGTGTGTGTGTGTGTGTGTGTGTTTACCACAGAGGGTCACAGCATTTCTCTTCATCTTTCTCCGTGTTGACAGATTCAGTATCGCTCCCCGGAACACTCGCTGCAACGTCACACACATCTCGTCACACACACGTGGAAAGAAAAGAAAAAACAACACACACCCGCATGTTCGCACTTGCCCCGAAACCACCGTCCCCTCGTTTACCGCTTCCGAAAGAAACCCCGGTCCGGCTCTCGGACGCGCGTCACAGCAGGGTCTGATCTAGACCGGTCAGATCTCTAACATGGAAGCAGGAGTCTAGTCGTGGTCTAAACACAGCGGAGGCCCTTTTCCACAGACACGGCGCTGCGTCTGGATCCGTCCCACACACGTTCCCACACGCGTTCCTGATCGTGTCTGACACGCGTTTGGTGGAAACGTGAGTCACTAGTGAAAAACGTTTATATTCTCGGAGTAAGCAGCAGCAGCACCATGTCAGCGGAAAAAGGGGGCACTTTGTTTTTCCCCCCCTTAGAAATCACACCATGTATCCACAAACGCCAGGGTCTGAGTGCTGAGATCATTACACTCACAAAGAACAGTAGGTGGCTCGCTGAACCCACCACGGCTCCCGAGAACAAACAGAACATGCAAAATAATAATAATAATAATAATAATAATAAGAGTCATTTACATATTGTGTCCAACCCATCGTTCTTTATGGAGTTTACTGTTACTCAGATCCTTCACACATCTGGACTACTAACACTGGAGTGTACACCTCCGTGTTAACCAACAGAAGGTTAACACTGACAGTTTATTAAAGGTAGCGCGCACACACACACACACACACACGCACACACACACACACTCGGCCACTGAGAAGATCACTATCAAGCAGTAGTTTCTGTGATTAAATCCGTGACTGCACGTGAACTCTGGCATTTGGGATACACTGAGCACCCAGAAAAGCATCCCAGCATGCAACATCACGCCGTCATCAGAAAACCATTTCATCACAAGCTTCTGAGCTCGTCTGATCCGTCTGATCCGTCTGATCGTGCCGCTCAGACCCTAGGTTTCAGTCTTACCTTTGGAGGATGTTTTCACTTTTTTATTGTTATTATTTATTTATTTTATTTTTTTTAAACTTGACTTTGGAGGTTTTCTCAGGACGGCGCTGATCGGATAAAAAGCAGTTGTGTGTGTGTGTGTGTGTGTGTGTGTGTGTGTGTGTGTGAGAAGAGTGGAGCTGTGTGTCTCACCAGTCATAAGTATAGGAACAGAGAATGAGTAAACTATATGTTAAACCCTGATAGGATACATATACAGATCCGTCTCTCTCTCTCTCTCTCTCACGTTCTCCCTCTCTTTATCCTCTCTCTCTGTCTTTCCTCTCTCTCTCTCTCACGTTCTCCCTCTCTTTATCCTCTCTCTCTGTCTTTCCTCTCTCTCTCTCTCACGTTCTCCCTCTCTTTATCCTCTCTCTCTGTCTTTCCTCTCTCTCTCTCTCTCACGTTCTCCCTCTCTTTATCCTCTCTCTCTGTCTTTCCTCTCTCTCTCTCTCTCTCACGTTCTCCCTCTCTTTATCCTCTCTGTCTTTCCTCTCTCTCTCTCTCTCTCACGTTCTCCCTCTCTTTATCCTCTCTCTGTCTTTCCTCTCTCTCTCTCTCTCTCTCGTTCTCCCTCTCTTTATCCTCTCTCTGTCTTTCCTCTCTCTCTCTCTCTCTCTCTCTCGTTCTCCCTCTCTTTATCCTCTCTCTCTGTCTTTCCTCTCTCTCTCTCTCTCTCGTTCTCCCTCTCTTTATCCTCTCTCTCTCTCTCTCTCTCACGTTCTCCCTCTCTTTATCCTCTCTCTCTCTCTCTCTCTCACGTTCTCCCTCTCTTTATCCTCTCTCTGTCTTTCCTCTCTCTCTCTCACGTTCTCCCTCTCTTTATCCTCTCTCTCTGTCTTTCCTCTCTCTCTCACGTTCTCCCTCTCTTTATCCTCTCTCTGTCTTTCCTCTCTCTCTCTCACATTCTCCCTCTCTTTATCCTCTCTCTCTGTCTTTCCTCTCTCTCTCTCTCTCACGTTCTCCCTCTCTTTATCCTCTCTCTGTCTTTCCTCTCTCTCTCTCTCTCACGTTCTCCCTCTCTTTATCCTCTCTCTCTGTCTTTCCTCTCTCTCTCTCTCTCTCACGTTCTCCCTCTCTTTATCCTCTCTCTCTGTCTTTCCTCTCTCTCTCTCTCTCTCACGTTCTCCCTCTCTTTATCCTCTCTGTCTTTCCTCTCTCTCTCTCTCTCTCACGTTCTCCCTCTCTTTATCCTCTCTCTCTGTCTTTCCTCTCTCTCTCTCACGTTCTCCCTCTCTTTATCCTCTCTGTCTTTCCTCTCTCTCTCTCTCTCACGTTCTCCCTCTCTTTATCCTCTCTCTCTGTCTTTCCTCTCTCTCTCTCTCTCTCACGTTCTCCCTCTCTTTATCCTCTCTGTCTTTCCTCTCTCTCTCTCTCTCTCACGTTCTCCCTCTCTTTATCCTCTCTCTGTCTTTCCTCTCTCTCTCTCTCTCTCTCGTTCTCCCTCTCTTTATCCTCTCTCTCTGTCTTTCCTCTCTCTCTCTCTCTCACGTTCTCCCTCTCTTTATCCTCTCTCTCTCTCTCTCTCTCACGTTCTCCCTCTCTTTATCCTCTCTCTGTCTTTCCTCTCTCTCTCTCACATTCTCCCTCTCTTTATCCTCTCTCTCTGTCTTTCCTCTCTCTCTCTCACATTCTCCCTCTCTTTATCCTCTCTCTCTGTCTTTCCTCTCTCTCTCTCACATTCTCCCTCTCTTTATCCTCTCTCTCTGTCTTTCCTCTCTCTCTCTCTCTCACGTTCTCCCTCTCTTTATCCTCTCTCTCTGTCTTTCCTCTCTCTCTCTCACATTCTCCCTCTCTTTATCCTCTCTCTCTGTCTTTCCTCTCTCTCTCTCTCTCTCACGTTCTCCCTCTCTTTATCCTCTCTCTCTGTCTTTCCTCTCTCTCTCTCTCTCTCACGTTCTCCCTCTCTTTATCCTCTCTCTCTGTCTTTCCTCTCTCTCTCTCTCTCACGTTCTCCCTCTCTTTATCCTCTCTCTCTGTCTTTCCTCTCTCTCTCTCTCGTTCTCCCTCTCTTTATCCTCTCTCTCTGTCTTTCCTCTCTCTCTCTCACGTTCTCCCTCTCTTTATCCTCTCTCTCTGTCTTTCCTCTCTCTCTCTCTCACGTTCTCCCTCTCTTTATCCTCTCTCTGTCTTTCCTCTCTCTCTCTCTCTCTCACGTTCTCCCTCTCTTTATCCTCTCTGTCTTTCCTCTCTCTCTCTCTCACGTTCTCCCTCTCTTTATCCTCTCTGTCTTTCCTCTCTCTCTCTCTCTCTCACGTTCTCCCTCTCTTTATCCTCTCTCTCTGTCTTTCCTCTCTCTCTCTCTCTCTCACGTTCTCCCTCTCTTTATCCTCTCTCTCTGTCTTTCCTCTCTCTCTCTCTCTCTCATGTTCTCCCTCTCTTTATCCTCTCTCTCTGTCTTTCCTCTCTCTCTCTCACGTTCTCCCTCTCTTTATCCTCTCTCTCTCTCTCTCTCACGTTCTCCCTCTCTTTATCCTCTCTCTCTCTCTCTCTCACGTTCTCCCTCTCTTTATCCTCTCTCTGTCTTTCCTCTCTCTCTCACATTCTCCCTCTCTTTATCCTCTCTCTCTCTCTCTCTCTCACGTTCTCCCTCTCTTTATCCTCTCTCTGTCTTTCCTCTCTCTCTCACGTTCTCCCTCTTTATCCTCTCTCTCTCTCTCTCTCTCTCACGTTCTCCCTCTCTTTATCCTCTCTCTCTCTCTCTCTCTCTCACGTTCTCCCTCTCTTTATCCTCTCTCTCTCTCTCTCACGTTCTCCCTCTCTTTATCCTCTCTCTGTCTTTCCTCTCTCTCTCACGTTCTCCCTCTCTTTATCCTCTCTCTGTCTTTCCTCTCTCTCTCTCTCACGTTCTCCCTCTCTTTATCCTCTCTCTCTGTCTTTCCTCTCTCTCTCTCACGTTCTCCCTCTCTTTATCCTCTCTCTGTCTTTCCTCTCTCTCTCTCTCACGTTCTCCCTCTCTTTATCCTCTCTCTGTCTTTCCTCTCTCTCTCTCACATTCTCCCTCTCTTTATCCTCTCTCTCTGTCTTTCCTCTCTCTCTCACGTTCTCCCTCTCTTTATCCTCTCTCTCTGTCTTTCCTCTCTCTCTCTCTCTCTCACGTTCTCCCTCTCTTTATCCTCTCTCTCTGTCTTTCCTGTCTCTCTCTCTCACGTTCTCCCTCTCTTTATCCTCTCTCTCTGTCTTTCCTCTCTCTCTCTCTCTCTCACGTTCTCCCTCTCTTTATCCTCTCTCTCTGTCTTTCCTGTCTCTCTCTCATGTTCTCCCTCTCTTTATCCTCTCTGTCTTTCCTCTCTCTCTCTCACATTCTCCCTCTCTTTATCCTCTCTCTCTGTCTTTCCTGTCTCTCTCTCTTCCTCCTTCTCGCTCTCACCGTTTCTGTCTTTGTCTCACTCGTCTTTCTTGCTCTTCTTTCCTTCTCTCTATTAAGATTGCTTTTTTCCTTTTTCCCCCTTCTACTTGTTCTCTCTCTCTCTCTCTCTCTCTCTCGCACCCCGAATCTGTACTTTGATCTCTCACTTTCATCATTTCTGTCTATCGGGTTTTTCTTGTTCTCTCGTTGTCCCCATCACTGATGCGCTCTCTCTCTCTCTCTCCCTTCATTTCTCTTCACTTTTCTCTCATTCCCTCTCTTCGTCTTTCACTTTGTGTCCGTCTCTCTCTGTCTCTCATTTTATCTCTTTACTGAATTTCCCTTTGCTTTTGTGCTTCGTTTCTCTTCACGTCTCTCTGTGTGTTCTCTCTCCCTCATTTTCTCTCATTATTAAATTTCTCTCCCTCCCTCCCTGGTGTTGGCTCTGAGCGCTGACGCAGCAGTGTTGGATGTACAGTGTGAGATGGCTTCAGGAACTGCTGAGCTGAAAGCCTTTTTGGCCCCATTCTCTCACTTTTAAAAAGAGGAAGAAAAAAAAAAAAGAAGAAACAAACGGGGTTGTTGTTGTGTTTTTTTTTTTCCAGAGATGACGTAACGCTTTTATCGGGGAATGTTTGCTTCCTGTTTAATCTGCATCTCTTGTTTTTCACAGCACAGTGTGAGAAGATATGAGCGTGATGGAGTGCAGAACTGAGCGGGGCCTGAAATGAACACGCACCAGACACGGGTCAGACGGCGACTCGGGTGAGTCGCGTGCAGGGTGGAGCACACGGTGATCGGGTCAGGGCGTGGCAGGAACAAGGCCGCGGAGTGGCCGTAGTGACATCATCACCGATCGCTGATATTTTAGATTGTGCATTAGCATCAATATGACCTCGCAAAACACAAAATCTACAAGTCTCGCAACCTGAATAGTAGAAGCGGCGTCATTTCTAACGATCTGGTGTTTAAAACGATGTCAAAAGATGTTGTGAAGATTGTTCATCTCAGACCCTGACTCAAGTGAGCGAGCAAATACGAGAGAACTCGACAACAGCAGGCAGAATGGCGAGGGGGGGGGGGGGCAGGGGGGGTGTTCCTACAGATGTGAAGCAACACCAAACACAGAAACATGCACACACACACACACACACACACACGTAGTCTCCTTCCTGTGTTTCTTTCTTCCTCATAAACATAAGCACATTCTAATCCAGATGTCACACACAAACACTCGCGTTATCCCAAACACACTCCCTCCTCACACACACACACACACACACACACACTACCAACATATCACACAGTCGCACTGCTTGGGGGGAAGTGTGTGTGGATTTACCGTGAGTGTCAGAAGAGTGACTGAACCAGCCTAACCCTTTCTTCTTCTTGTTCATGATGTCAGCGAGCGTGACCCCTGCGCCGGCCGCCGGCCCACGCCACACAACAGGGAAGCGCACCAATTCACACACACGCAGCACCAACACAAGAGTGGAAGAGCAAGTAATGAGGCTGGGTATCGTTAGAGCACAGACGATCTTCAGCCACGCCTCCAGGAGCCGCTGCAACGTCTGCGACGATTCCAGCTCCGGATCGGCGATAAACTCTGATCGCATCGTACCGAGACGAACGTTCCCCGGATGAACCTGCTGCTCTTTTAAAACCCATCTTCATATTTAAAGATGTTACAGCCATACATTAGTGAAGTGTGATTAGGGGAAAATCGGGTTGCCATGGTTGCAGTTTTTACACCAGATCGCGAGAGCAAGTCTATGGCGGATTTTTATTTTATTTCCGGTTTAAAAACAGGATCTTGTGTTGAAGCCAACAATCGAAACGGAACCGAATCGGTGCCCACGAACGTCGCGTCGTTTCGGCAAACGGTGAAAAGGGAACGTGTAGGACGGTGCGGAAAGTGTAGCTACAGCCGACAGAGCCATTTCTGTTGTACATAAAGAGGACATAAAGGGGAACGTGACTAAAACAAGTACTTATCTTATTACGGTGTCGGTGTTCTGTCGGGTTTTTGTGGGGGTTTTTTTTTTCAGGTTTGTGGAGACCTGGCAACCCTGACACATGCGTACTTCTCAACGTAGCACGAGTCAGGAGCTGGAATCGGACAGAAATATGGACAGACGCTGACACGGAGGAGGCGGCCGGGCACCGGTGGGTTTAAAGCATACATGACATTAATAATAACAACAACAATAAACAACAACAACAATAAACAACAGCAACACTGCAGGCGTGAGTGGTCTGGTGTGCTGGAGAGGGACAAGAGGAAGATGAGAGGTTAGTTACAGAAACCATCGATGAACACTGTGGTAATACTGATGTGGTTTCCATCCACATGGTTTTCATTCAGAAATCCTCAGCGTTTCACAACTCCCCCATCCTGACAGATAAAAGTGCACCCAGCAGTTATAGCGCATGAATAATTAACGCCGGTGATTAAAGGCCACAGGATTACACGAGGCTGATTAGGGACGGAGCGGCTCTCGCGCAGTTAGAGTGACGTGACGAGGCCTAAGTGAAAATTTGAATGGAAAAAAAAGAAAAGTTTGAACAAATCATCTAAACGCTGAATGAGGTGTAAAATCCGGGTACGCAGAGGCGATGAACGGGAATGGATTGGGCTTTGTGGAGTAAACGGTGTGGGTGTGTGTGTGTGTGTGTGTGTGTTGTGTCTGTAGCCGAGTGCTCCGAAATCAGCGTGAAATCTGCAAAACCTCTGGATGGAAACGTCCGTAATGGCATGATAAAATGAAAGCCATGGCAGTTAGACACGGTGAGGATGATCAACACAGAGGATTAACGTGCTGAGGTGGATCTGAGGAACGTCGCGAGACCTTCCGATTCCCTTTCTGCTGTTTGAGTGAGACGCAGACCAAAAGTAGGAGTTTCCTCAGTCTTCCAGTTTCCTCATTTTTGCATGTAATCAACTGGAATCTGTTTCAGGTCCTGCCAGTCTAAAACGTGGCGCGTTAGAAGAGCAGCAACGGAAACGTTTACCGCTAGCTAAATAGCTAGCTAGCTCGGCCGTGCGTTCGTGAAACGAGACGCGAATGAGGAAAAACTGCAGCGATCGCGGGGTTTTTCTACACGCTGCTGTTCACGAGGAGCTTCAGGACTCGATTATACGTTTCCGGTGATACGTTTTGCTAACGCTGAGCCCCAGCATGCTAACAAGTGCTAACCACTGCCCGAGGAATCACATCAGCACAAGTTGTAATGGCGTGCTTTCTAAGCAGAGGAACGGTTCGGACTCGTTTATTTCTGGAACGTAAGTCGCAGTGGTTTAACTTTTACGCGACTCGGCGCGTCAAGCTGGTGCGTGTGTCGCTTAGATACTTCTAAGCCTGTGGGTTCGATGATAAAGCCGTGGTGTAAGCGTGAACGCTCGTGCGTGTGCTCCGAGTCTGAACGTCGCCTGCGTAAATCTGCTCTCTGTGAAAGAGGATTTGGATTAGGCTTTTCTTCTGCCCAGCGTCTCCTCTTTCCGTGTGCGCGCTTCCTCCTGCAGCGCTGCTAAACGCTGAGCCAACAACCTCCCGCACTCAGGACAACGCGAGCACAGCTGGTCTGGAGCTCAGGAAGCCGGCGCTCAATACACTGGAGCTTTTTTTACGTTTAAACTGCATCTGCGAGTTACTTAACGGCCGAGTCACGCTCGTATTTACCCGACTTTAGATGGATACGTTTACATAAATTCGATACTTTAAAAAAAAAAAGCAACTATACTCGAGTTGTATTGAAAAATCGTCCGACGCGTGGGTGTTAGGGGACCTACGGTTGTGTTTGCCCCCATCTTCCTCATCCTCGTTGTCAGGGTCGATGTCCTCGGCCTGCGTGATCCAGTCCAGGTAGCCCTGCAGGTCCTCCTCCATCTGCTGCTTCTCACGGAGCTTCTGGAAATCTCCACGAGCCTTCGCCTTCTCTCGCTCCTTAGAGAACTCACTATGCTCACGCACACACACACACACAAATGCACAGTGATAAGTGCGCACACACACACACACACACACACACTCACACACGGCGGCACAGGGAGTGTCCACATGCATGTTCACAAGCATGAGCATGCACTTATTTATTTTCTCCATCACACTGCACACCATAAACCAGAATTCTAAAAATATATATATATATATATATACACGATTTAGATCGAGATGATGATGAACACGGCGTCCTCTTCGCCTCTCCCATCTGACTATTGTTTAACAGTTTATTAAAACACAGAAACTGGGCTTGTGAATCAGACCTGACCCTTTATCCTGGTGAAATATACCAGCTGACACGCTGCGCACCAGAGCCTCTACGACAGAAATGCTAATGCATGGTCTCTCTGGCCTTCCACAGAAAGGAGAGTCAGGTAGTTGTGCACTCCACTTCACAGGACTGCGCCCTAGCTCGCTTCCAGTTTCTACCAGCAGGGGGTGTGCTCGTCTTCTCCTAATAACAGCCACCCCGCTAGAGGTCACGCGGTGAACACGGCTTTAAGCGTCCTTCACCCAGCCGCGTACGACGTGCGCTCCACACTTAATCTGAGTCATGAGATTACACGAGTCACGGCGGTGAGTCAGAAACGCTCAAACGACCCGATCGAGTACGCTGTGAGACAAAAGAGGCGAAGAATAGGAATCCCTGCTATATACGAGTGTGTGTGTGTGTGTGTGTGCGCACAGTCTCTCTGACTGCCTCAGTTTGCCCTTGTCTATAGTACACACTTGGTGTGTGTCCAGATAATGTGTGTGTGTGTGTGTGTGTGTGTGTGTGTGTGTTTGAGGAAGAGTATTAATGTCTCCACAGTGAGAGGAAACGCTGAGAGAACTGAAAGCCGGGGCAATGAGATTAATTTCAGCTGAGGACACGGTGTGTGTGTGTGTAAGGGGAGGATTGAAGATCAGTAGAGGAGAGGGGGGAAAAAAAAAAGGAAAAGAAAAGTCAAGTGAAGAGGGCAGAGAAAGGAGAAGGAGAGAAAGGAAGTGAAGGAGAAAGAAACAGCGGGGAGGTGAGGAGGTCAGCGAGCGTGTGATGGTCATGAGGTGCGTAACGTTACGCCCACACCAGCAGGAGATAAAGGCACCGCATTTCATTAGAGATTTTCTCAACGCTTCTTCGGTTCCTGCTCGAAACGTTCCTTTCTGCTCGCAGGTACTTCCCATGTACCGTTCCACACACAGAGGAACACCTTTTAACGGCTGCTCCACCTCGTCCTTGTCCTGTCATATACGACCCGTCATTAAACGTGTACAGAGACAAGGTCAGATCACGCCGATCTCAGCTGCCTCGTTTTTAAGAAAAGAAAACGCCCCCTCGACTCGTGACCTCGAGATGGTCTGCACAGTTCCGAGTTCGGCGAGTGAGCAAGTGACGTTAAATCGGCATCATGGGTAAACAAAGTAGCGCGACTTTACTTTGAAACGAGCGACGCTGTACTGCACATACACACATTCGCTTTAAATCAATCAACATGTACGCATTCGCTTGGGGAATAAATCTACTGACTCTACTGACTTTAAGGAGGAAAATATACATCACTCATCACAGTTATCTCTCTAGCTCGTTGCTAACAAGAGATGAACATGGAGGCGTCCGTGGTCCCACCCCACCCACCCCCCCACTTTGTAGCTCGAATAGACAGAAATCGAAAGTGACCGAGCTCCAACTTCAGGCGTCCGAGGTAAGTGGAATGCATCGTTAGCTTGCGTTGCTAATCTGCTGGACAGTGCACAGCAACGGGTTAGCGGAAGCTCTCACTCCCTAAACAGAAGCAGCTCTGAATCGATCTCGGCTGAATCGTTAGCCGCTTTAAATAAATCAGTCGCGGGGAATGTTCTGATCGTGTATTGATGACATGTGCATGTAATCGCAAAACACTCCTACTGTCATGACCTCGTGATCTTAGAGTTCTGAAATAACCTGATTACGTCTGCAGGGGCAATGCCACTCTTAACAGCTTTAGCAGATCCTGCAGTGTGCAGGTGTGGAGAGGTGTGAAATCACAGGTTTGGTGATGTTAAAGCTTTAAGATGATAGATAGAACACTCTGAAGTCTCTCTTCCTCTGTAATTCCCCCCCTCCCCCTCTCTCGTTCACTCAAGGCTGGTTCTGCTTTGTGTTACAGTCTGCTTCAGCTTCCTTTGTGGAGGTTTCTCGGCTTTGCTAATTCACTCTCTCACTCTGCCCTTCATCTGCCTAAAGTCTGTACGTCTCCTCTTTGAACACGTCCTTGTCTGGCAATGGGAGAGGTAGGTAGAGCTGAGAGAACACCAAGGCTCAATGTTTGCTGCTAATCGCAGTTCTATCATCAGAGTTCTGCACTGATCACACGAGTGACCGATTCAACATGGGACTACTGATCCGAGAACAGCACGGTTACACGCTCGCTCACTGGAGTCAGGTACACTTACAGCAAGAGCTCAGAGAATAATCACTTCGTCATCACACTAACCCGCTAAACACACCCCCGTAACCCGCTATTCACGCCCAACACACCCCTCTAATCCGCTAAACACACCCCTCTAATCTGCTAAACACACCCCTCTAACCCGCTAAACACACCCCTCTAACCTGCTAAACACACCCCTTTAATCCACTAAACACACCCCTCTAACCCGCTAAACACACCCCTCTAACCCGCTAAACACACCCCTTTAATCCACTAAACACACCCCTCTAACCCGCTAAACACACCCCTCTAATCCGCTAAACACACCCCTCTAACCCACTAAACACACCCCTCTAACCCCCTAAACACACCCCTCTAATCCGCTAAACACACCCCTCTAACCCGCTAAACACACCCCTTTAATCCGCTAAACACACCCCTCTAACCCGCTAAACACACCCCTCTAATCCGCTAAACACACCCCTTTAATCCGCTAAACACACCCCTCTAACCCGCTAAACACACCCCTTTAATCCACTAAACACACCCCTTTAATCCACTAAACACACCCCTCTAACCCACTAAACACACCCCTCTAACCCGCTAAACACACCCCTTTAATCCGCTAAACACACCCCTCTAACCCGCTAAACACACCCCTTTAATCCACTAAACACACCCCTCTAACCCGCTAAACACACCCCTCTAATCCGCTAAACACACCCCTCTAACCCACTAAACACACCCCTCTAACCCCCTAAACACACCCCTCTAATCCGCTAAACACACCCCTCTAACCCGCTAAACACACCCCTTTAATCCGCTAAACACACCCCTCTAACCCGCTAAACACACCCCTTTAATCCGCTAAACACACCCCTTTAATCCGCTAAACACACCCCTCTAACCCGCTAAACACACCCCTTTAATCCACTAAACACACCCCTTTAATCCACTAAACACACCCCTCTAACCCACTAAACACACCCCTCTAACCCGCTAAACACACCCCTTTAATCCGCTAAACACACCCCTCTAACCCGCTAAACACACACCTTTAATCCGCTAAACACACCCCTTTAATCCGCTAAACACACCCCTCTAACCTGCTAAACACACCCCTTTAATCCACTAAACACACCCCTTTAATCCACTAAACACACCCCTCTAACCCACTAAACACACCCCTCTAACCCGCTAAACACACCCCTTTAATCCACTAAACACACCCCTCTAACCCGCTAAACACACCCCTCTAACCCGCTAAACACACCCCTCTAACCCACTAAACACACCAAACACACCATTTTTACCCACTAAACACACCCAACACACTGCTCTTACCCACTGAGCACACCCAACACAAGGTTCATGACGAAAAAGGAGCCCAAAATGATCAGACTAACAAAGTAGCTCCACGGCATCTGCTGGCCCATAGCGTCGTTCACCTGCAGGGATCCAAAGATCAGTGTTACCCCAAACAGAGAGAAACAGACAGCCAGACAGGAGGAGAGGAATCCCCCAACGCCCAGAGAGTGAAACCAGATGAGGGAAAGACCACGTTAGAGGCAGACAGGGCGTATGTGTGAAGTACAGAGAGAGAGACAGAGGAGTCGGGAGTGAAGAAAGCGAGCTTCTCACCCACTCAACACTCCCAGAACAAGGTTCAGGACGAAGAAAGAGCCGAAGATGACCAAGCTCACAAAGTAGACCCAGGGCAGCTCTATCCCCATCGCATCATTCATCTGAGAGAGAGAGAGAGAGAGAGAGAGAGAGAGAGAGAGAGAGAGGGGGGACAACGGAGAAGAATACAGAATAGAGAAACAGATAGAAGAAGGATGAAAACGTCAGTCACGGAAGATTAAAGATCCAGAGAGAAAAGTCATGCAAAGCAGTGGTTTTACACTGATTAAGATTCTGACTGGGTTCGAAGGTGTTGATTAATCTTGTTCCTGTAACAGCGGCTCTGACGGCACTCTGTGCATCGGGTCTGATTATTTTCCTAAAGCACCACACCTCGTTTTCTTTCATTCCTTACATTATACTCGTCTAGTCTGGTTATAGAAATACGTCGTGTTTTATTTTTATTTTTATCGTTGGACCTCCTCCCCTGGATTACTCATGTCCCGTTCCCTATATCCGAACAGGATCTTAACCAACCGCGAGTGTCTCTGCTCGACAGCGGGGAGACGAAGAGAATGCTCTTTTGCTCTTGCAGCCACAGATGCTTGTGGAGTCATCAGGGTTCATGATCTGATGATAATAAGGCAGAGCATCAGACAGCTGCGCCACATTACTGGTTGTTTTTTTTTGTTGTTGTTTTTAATGGATCTCGCGTGCTGCGTCTCCGTATCGAGTTGAAGAAACACAGCGTGTGTTAATGAGGAGTACGGTCGCAGGCAGAGGGAGATACAGAGCAACAAATGTCAACCCTGAAATAGAATCTCTGATCTATGCAGAGAAAGAGATGTGGAGAGCCCACACGCTATCACTGCCTTGCTGGAGGAAGGGTCCGGTGTGCTCTGGAGCTCTGGAGCAAGGTTAGTGGTGGGCGGGAGAAAGAGAGCGAGAGATTTGTCTCTCTCTCTCTCGGCGTTTCTTTGTGCTGCCGTGTGTGGGCCGTGAGCCATCTCAACATCTCCTTTATGCTGATCTAGAAGGAGGAAATTCTGATATTTCAGAGAATCACCTGACGTGAGAGCAAGCGAACAGAATGTGCAAAATGTATGGGTTTGAGTTGCTATCCACACGCGTACAGGTACTATTAACGACGTTTTGTTGTTTTTTTTTCCTCAGCGCTTTGTTCTCACACCCACACAGAAATGCTGTTTAGCTTGCTGAAAACGAAGCCTTTTGAAAACAACCTTCAAAATAGAGACATTTGAAGACTCCTTTTTTTTCTCTGTGCGTGTGTGTGTGTGTGTGTGTGTGTGTGGACATGAAAAACGTATCGAAACGTTTTGAAGACTGATATGACGGCGTGAACCTGTGCGTACCCGCTGTGGTTTTCAGCCATGTTCGTGTTGCGTTCGTCAGACCCACGCCTCCGATTGGAGAGCGAAACCCACGCCTCCGATTGGAGAGCCCCCCCCCCCCCCCCCAAAGAAAAACAGGACAAGTTGCTGATTTAAAACAGGTCGCACAGGTGCATTCTGGATCGGTCGCAGGCGTGCGACGGCGGGACGGAAACGACCTGCCCAGAGAGAGCGAGTGGTCCGATCTCAAGACGCCGTGGGACGGAGCAAGCGCCCGAGTGAGCCCCGTGGGCGTCTACAGGAGACGTCTACGTGGCCAGGTCAGGATCGAATGTTCTCCAGAACACACACCAGCAAGGTTTCAGCTCACGAGCGGACGTCCACGATGAGATCGTGGCTACGATTTGAAAATGATACGTGAGCATATGATCCGAAACGGACGTTCATTTAGTTCACATCAAGCTCACGTGCACACGGAGCACGGCAGAGGGAGACGCGTACCCACGTTGGTTCAGATCCACGAGATGACGGCCTTAGGAAAGGTTTTAGTGTGAACCGGCGTAAATGCACAACAGCGCGATTAAACTTTACATTACATTTTCTACCTTTACGGCATGTAAACTCCCTGCGCGACTCTCACTGTAGTTTTATATCCGTTTTCTTTTTTTTTCTTTTTTTAACCACTCTACCGTATTTATATCTACGTAACATGAAAAAGGAACAATGAGAAGATGATAAAAGGACAGCTTAAGAGAAAATCAGAAAAGCTCCAGTAAAGGGAAAACGCTCCAGGAAAGACTGAAGAATGCAGTCACGTGAGCGACACTCACCCACCAGCGGGGGAGGGGTGGGGAGCGTTACACATAATAATAATAATAATAATAATAATAACCGTTCAAGAGGAAAACAAAAAATTCCCTACAGAGAAATGACTTGGATTACTATCACTCGTGAAACAGCACTAAGAGAATAAAATGCCGAACGCAGCGGTGTGACTGACCCAGTACAGCACATCTGTCCAGCCCTCCATAGTGATGCACTGGAACACGGTCAGCATGGCAAACAGGAAGTTGTCGAAGTTGGTGATGCCGCCGTTGGGGCCGTGCCAGCCTTCTTTGCACTCCGTACCGTTCAGGGTGCAGGTACGGCCGTGACCGTTTACTGCGCAGGGAGCCGACTCGTCCCCCGCTATATAAGCTACACACACACACACACACACACACACATTGGAGAAGAGAAAAGAAACCGTACCGTATCGTATACACACCTGTTTTACCTGTCGTTAGAACCATTCTTCTGCTCTATATTACTGTACAGAACATTAGCTGTGTTTTATACGCGTCTTTTATGAACACTACAACACGTTCGATACATCAGTAATGCGTGAAAGTGAAAGTGAAAGTGAAACTGGAGGCGTGGCCGGCAACTCGAGCGCACGTCAAGCCTCCGTCGCGGTAACCTGAGGCGGAACCTGAAACCCACCTGTCCCGATTACATAGCAGGTCGCGTGCATTTTGCCGAGGAAGAGCTCAAGGCCGATGATGGCGTAGATGATGATGACGAAGAGGACCAGCAGAGCAATGTGGAGAAGAGGAACCATGGCTTTAATGATGGAGTTCAACACTACCTGTAAACCTGCACACACACACACACACACACACACATGCGCGCTTCAGGTTAATCTGTGGCCATGCGTAAACTTGTCGGCGATTGTAGTGACGACATAAAATATCGGCCGAGCTGCCGGGTTATCAGGAAGTAGACGTGTACGCATAATAAACAGGCAGCTCGGAGGACGTCACGTGTGATTAGCATGCGGTAGATTCTGTATCGCTGTGCGTCGGGCAAATATCTTCACGTGTTTGCAAAACTACACGCAGTCATTTTCCCGTGTGTGTGTGTGTGTGTGTGTGTGTGTATTTGAACCGAGATATTTTCAGGGAAACGCGCACGTGCATGAACGGCGTGCACGGCAGTGTGCTTCGGTGCTCAGAGTT